>NC_068988.1:28326962-28332001 GCF_001194135.2 Octopus bimaculoides
AGAGAGAGAGAGAGAGAGAGAGAGAGAGAGACAGAGAGACTGTGTGATTTTCATGCTGTAGAGAATCTTTTAAATCCTCCACTGAAGTAGTGAAGTAAGTCAACTAATTTAGTTCAGACAAAAAGAAAACTTAACACAAAGCTAGAATAGCATGAAATGAAAACAGCTACTTAATCCTAAAATATTGGGACACTGCAAATTACCCTTGAAATATATATATATATATATATATATTTATTTATTTATTTATTCTGAAGTGTCCAAAATGTAAATATAGCTGAAAATTAATAAAATTTGAATAAAAATTTCAAATGAAAATGTTTTCTAAATTATTACATTTGAAATTTGATTTTATTATTTAGTCCAAGCAGGAGAAAGGGGTGCCATAATATTTCCAGGCCTAGCTGGATGCAGATAACTGTTCAGTTTGAACTTGCAGAGGATGTTGGAGGGAAAACATAGACAGGAAGAAGGTCCCAGAGGGTTGCTGGGTTGGTTCCACTTGAGTTCAGTCATTGGACTGTGGCACTGCCTTGAAGGGTTTAGGTTGAGCAAACTGATTCCAGTAATTATTTTATCTAAAGTCTAGTACTTGTTCTATTGGCCTCTTTTGAGGAATCGCTAAGATACAGAGATGTAAACAAACCAACAGAGGCTGTCCAGTAATGAGGGAACAAGGAGAAAATACAAACACACACACACGTGTGTGTATGTGTGTATATGTATATACATACATACATACATACATACATACATACATACATATGTATAACGCACTGGACTTCTATACAGTTTCCATCTACTAAATTCACTTACAAAGCATTAGTTAACCTGGGGCTATAGTAGAAGATACTTGCCCAAGGCGCCACATAGTAGGATTGAACCTGAAAACCACGTGGTTGCATAGTGAGCTTCTTAACTACATAGTCAAGCCTGCACCCAGTTTAGAGTAGCTGAAGCAGTAACAGAGGAGAGATGGAGAAGGGATAGGAGGTGATTGGGGGTGATAGTTGCATGTTGGTTACATCTGTTAATGCAATGTGAGAATGTGCATGCACGTGTGTGTATGTGTGTGTGTGTGTGTGTGTGTGTGAGCAGCTGCAATATCCTAAATATTTTAAAAGCAGTAAATAACATCACCAACAACAACAACAGTAGCAGCTGCCACCACTACTGCCACCACCACTACTTCTGAGAAATTCTTATTTTCCAAAGATATTACTCAAACTATATTGGTTTTAGAAAAGCTAGCATTATTGTTGCCCATCCAATGGATCACTCATCTCAATTTTCACCAATCATTGCACATCATCTGCCTTAGCTGCTTGTATCTTACTGCCTCACTTAAGAAGTTGGTCTATCTAACATTTGTCTAAATTTGATGAAAAGGTTTAAAGTCAGAGATAAGAAATATACATGTGATTTTTGCTTTATTTTCTCAAGATAAAATAAGGATCACAGACAGAAGAATGCGTTAATCAGATATTCTTAATAAGATTTTAACTGGCCATATCCAGCCCAAATATTTTTACCAGTTTTAAGTTCAAACTAGTCAAATCTGGCCCCTCACATCTACCCTACAATGTCATTCTAAATGTAAACAATCACATCGTTAAAATCTTGAAGCCATAAGATAATGCATGACTAATTCAAAGCAATGTGGATAAATAAGCATTATATTTGACAGAATAATCTGAATGCTAAAGGGTTAAGCTCCTTTTCTTTATGCAGTGTATAGAGAAACATCGAGTGTTTGGACCAGCTTATAAGCAGTTGAAGAGTTAGAGGGAATTTGAAGCCAAGACAAATTTTAATATAATAAAGAGCAAATTATAAACAAGTTGTAGAGACACAAAAGTGTGATAACATAAAGGGAATGGCCTGCTCATTATGCAGGAAAGGAGAATGCAGGAAGTCAGCTGTTGTGTACTGTATGTAAACAATAGAAAATTGCTGAAAATTATGGCACAGCAAACTACATCCAACCCATGCAAGCATGGAAAAGTGGATGTTAAAATGAAATGATTTTACCCTATATAACACTGGATTGATAGAAAATGGGTTGAGTATGGTTTACTGGATGTGTATGTTAAACTTAATGAGAAAGAGTGAATTGAGAAAACAACTGGGCATTACTGGCTGTGTTGACTGAGGCACCGTTTTGGACACATAACAAAAAAATGAATGAAGTATGCAGGATACAAAGGTTCTATATATAAACTGACAGCAGGAGTTATTCATTGAAAGGGCAAAAAAAACCCCCCAAAAAACTCAGGGGAAACAGTTCAGGTTTGAAAAGTTGAGTTTCAATGACAAGATGTCGTATAATTAATATTCATAGAATGACATGGTCTAACACATAATACATATGATTTTCTAGATCCCAGATAAGATCTTCTCCAAGTCATATAGAATCAGGGGGTCGGTTTCCTGGTTTCTGTGGCGTGTGTATTCTCCCTTGGACAAGGCACCGGATCATTGCAGGAGTGAATTGGAGCAACATGAAACGAAGCATTTTGCTCAACAGCACAATGCATCGCCAGGTCCAGGAGCTGTGAAACCACAATCATGAGTCCAAGACCCTAACCACTAAACCACATGTTTTTCTGAGTATTGTTGTCACAAATCCTAGGACCCATAAACTGATCACCTGGTTTCCATGATGTATAAGTGAAAATTCCCACTGAATGGAAATGCTTGTCTGCTGTAGGGTAACCCATTGACAGCTGAGTGAACTGGGGCAATGTAAAATAAAATGTTTTGCTCAAGAACCCAACAAACTACCTGGACTGGAAATTGAAACCATGGCCTTGTGATCATGAGTGTAACATCCTAACCACTTTGCCACATGCCTTCACTCTAACATGTAGTAAACATGGAAAATATGTTTGCTAAAATGATGACATCAATGATGGTGACAATGATGATATTGGTGAGGTATGGAATGTTCAGCTGTGATAATTAAAGAATGAAACAATTGAATGTTTTACAACAAATTAACTATTTCTTAGGAATTAGTATAATTTATAATAATTCTCTAAACCTAGAGCTAATTGATTAGTTTGCAAAATGAAACAAGCAGTCATCATAAGATGACAGTGCTTGTCTTAACAGACATCAGATGTTTTATCTGAAGAAAAAATTCACTATTTCCAAGTATATACTAACAAAGAATGTGGTAAAAAAAATCATGAACATTTCCTGAAAGAATCAGCAGTTAATTACGAATTCAAAGCATTTTGAACAGTCAAAACCATTACTGCCTGAATATATCAATGTCATTAGAGGAGAAAGAAAAAGTATTTTTATCTATTTATGCAACATTAGTTTTTATTCTTTTGTTTTGCCCCACATATATAATGAGATACAACATTTACTATATATTTTCAGTAGATTTTCACGATTCTTGTAAATTACTACAGATTGAAAACATCTGAAAATTGAGTCAATTGCAAAGTTTATAGGGAGCATCTAGGCATTGACTTGTTAGAAATAGCAGTCAAATTTCCTTCAAATCACATTGTCCCATCTAAAAAGGCCGACTGAATAATATAATGCTAGACATACCAAAGATGGGTTTGTCATAGATGAAACGCTATTAATAAAAGCATTGCTTAATCGGGGATGACTTGATATTAAGCAACAACAACAACAACTAGATTTTTAAAAATAGGCTCTGGTACATATTTTCTTAGAAACTATACTTAAAAAAAAAAATATTTTGCTTATAGGCAAGAATTTATTAAAACTTGAATTCAGTGGCCTTGTGGATAAAGACATATTTAGACAACATAGTATGTCCTGGGCAGGGTTCTTAGTAAAATTTCACAGGTGCAGGGAAGGCTACATGGTAAAGGAGCTCACTTTGCAACCACATAGTTTTGGGTTCAATCCCACTGTACAGCACCTTGGGAAAGTGACTTCCACTACAGTGCCAAGCTGACCAATGCCTTGTGAATCAATTTGGTAGACAATACTTGTACAGAAGCCCTTCACACACACACACACACACACACACACACACACACACACACATTCATTCACTCAAAACCCACTCACTCTCTCACTCATTCTCTCTCACACACACATTCATTCACTCACTCACTCTCTTACTCACTCTCTCTCTCTATCTCTCTCTCTCTCTCTCTCTCTCTCTATCTCTCACACACACACATACTCATTCATACTGATTCTTACACACAATTCTTCATTCGCAGTCACAGACAGACATTCTGTATTTCTATCTAGTTGTATTAGGTTCTATTTTCCATTTCTAATCAACTAAATGACCTCACCAACTATCAATCTTTGCCTTTATTTCATGGAAATATAAAAGTTATAAGATTGTGACAATATCTTTAACAAAAACAATAATAGTTTCGAATTTTGGCACAAGGCCAGCAATTCTGTCAGAGTTGAGGGAGTCCATTACATCGAAACCTCCCCCCCCCCCCGTGGAACTTATTTTATCCAGACCCCCAAAAAAATGAAAGCAAAGTCAACTTTGATGAAATTTGAACTCAGAATGTGAAGAGTCAGAACATACACTGCAAGGCATTTTGTCTGACATGCTAATGATTCTGCCAGCTTGATACCTTAATTATAATAATCGTTTCAAATATAGTCACAAGGCCAAACATTTTTTTGTGAAGGGATCTAGTTGATTACATTGACCCCCATTGCTCAACTGGTACTTATTTTATTGACCTCGAAAGAATGAAAGGCGAAGTCGACCTTGGTAGATTTTGAACTCAGAACGTAAAGACAGACTAAATGGTGTCAAGTACACTAATAATATGAATATATAAATAGATAATAATAATAATAATACTAAAACAAAGCTATATGAAGCAAGTTTAAAATTAGAACTTTCCTTCAGGGTCTTTGTGTACACATTGATAAAAAAGAAAACAAAAAAACCCCTTTTCTGGTCAGGGTATGTTTAATCTTATCAAATAAAACAAGGAAAGATCTTCTCCAAGTCATATAGAATCAGGGGGTCGGTTTCCTTCTAATAATAGAAGGAACAAAAAAAAAAA
>NC_068988.1:28332584-28342008 GCF_001194135.2 Octopus bimaculoides
TGTGTGTGCATGTGGAAGAAAGACAGATAGTGAGAAAGATATTTAGGGAAAGGTATATGTGTGTGTGTAACAGAGAGAGAGAGAGAGAGAGAGAGAGAGAGAGAGAGAGGCAGGGGGGAAAGAAAACTAACGAGAAATAGAGAATATGTCTCAGACAGTAAAGGAATCATTCATCGCAAGTATCAGAGAGAGAGAGAGAGAGTGTTGTGTGTGTGTGTGTATGTGTGTGCATGCATGTATATCATAATCAGTAATTACCCCTATCTGGTTATTTAACCCTTTAGCATTCAGATTATTCTGTCAAATGTATGGCTTATTTATTCACATTGTTTTGAATTAGCCATCCGTTATCTTGTAGCCTTGAGATTTTGATGATGTGATTGTTTACGCTTAGAATGACATTGTAGGGTAAGTGTGAGAGATTGGATCTGGCTAATCTGAACATAGCACAAGTAGAATATTTGGGCCAGATAAGGCTGGTTTAAATGCTAAAAGGGTTAAAGGAAATAGTGAAAAAATAAGTAAATGAATAGGCGGATAAAAAATTTTTAAAGTCAAGTCTTTGAAAGTTTTACATAAGTTCAGTCAAGTTAGAACTGATAACCTCTTCCACTCAGATGTGGGACAGACGGGCACACACACACACACACACAAAGTCAAGTTTATTGCAAGACTAGAGATAAGTATGCAAACTTTAAGGAAACCAGGTCTTCTTGCAAAGATGGTAGTTTCCAAGTCAATCAGTTGACTGACTACACACAGCGGCGCTATGTTGACTTACCAGGTGGTCAGAGTGCATAGTAATAACTGAGAAATTCCATCAGAAGAACTTTTGTCAGATCCCGGAACAAGATTGGTAGAAGATACGAGCAAGAAGATAACAAGAACAGACAAAGCTGGCATTGACTAAATCTAAACAACATACCTTCTTACAAATAATATTTCCAATGCTATTCATACAGCAAACAGAATTTATTCCTTGATATCATCTGATAAAGCAAAGACAAGTTTGTTTACTTATCAACATACCGCATATCATATATGACACATCCATTACTTCCTTGCAATAAGCCAGTCAAGAAAATGTGTGGCTGCACCACATCTAGTAAATAGCTCCATGTACAAAAGTTCTTAAAATTATGAGATGTTCTGCCAAAGTTGTTTGCCCCAAAGTTTTTTTACTCATTCTAAAGATTTAATTATTAACATTATTTATAAGGTGGAGGCATGGCTGTGTGGTAAAAAGCTTGCTTCCCAACCACATGGTTCCAGGTTCAGTCCCACTGCATGGCACCTTGGGCAAGTGTCTTCTACTATAGCCTTGGGCCGACCAAAACCTTGTGAGTGGATTTGGTAGACGGAAACTGAAAGAAGCCCATCGTATATATATATATATATATATATATATATGGTGTGTTTACATCCCCATAACTTAGCAGTTTGGCAGAAAAGACCAATAGAATAAGAGCTGGACTTAAATGAGCATATGGTTCACTAAATTAAGAAGTGTTTCTGGGTTCAGTCCCACTGTGTGGTACCTTTGGCAAGTGTCTTCTACTATAGCCTCAGGCCAACTAAAGTGGATTTGATAGATCGAAACTGAAAGTAGCCTCTGTGTGTGTGAGTGTGTATGTGTGTGTGTGTGAGTGTGAGTGTATGTGTGTGTGCGTGTGCGTGTGCGTGCATGCATGTATGTACCAGTGTTGATGATATGAAAAGAATTACCTAATACAAACTCTAAGGTGGTTGGCATCAGGAAGGGCATCCAGCCACAGAAACCATGTCAAAGCTAACACTGGAGCCTGATGCAGCCCTGTGGTTTGCCAGGTCCTGTCAAACCGTCCAACCCATGCCAGCATGGAAAATTGATGTAAATGATGATGATATCGCTCTCTCTCTCTCTCTCTCTTGGAGAGGCACAATCACCTACACACACATACACACATGCAGCAGTAACTTCCACCTACCAAATTCAATTACCAAGCTTCGGTTGGCCTGGGGCTATAGCAGAGGACACTTGCCCAAGGTGCCACGCAGTGGGACTGAACCTGAAACCATGTATCTGGGAAGCAAGCTTCCTAACCACACAGCCATGCTCGCACCTACATATGTATATAATAGTGTGTGTATGTTTGTGTCTCCTTGTCTTGACGTTGCCTGATTGTTGTAAATGAATGATATTTCATTGCCAAAATTCTGTGGAAATATGTCTGGCCATGAGAAAATATCACCTTGTTTCGAAACAGGTGAGGGCATATGGCCATAAAAAATTTGCCTCAATAAACTCCATCTGGTACATGCAAGCATGGAAAAGTAGATGTTAAAACGATGATGATGATGATGATGATGTTTCAAATTTAGCAATTCAATAAAAATTTTCCTTGGGAGTCATCTTCGAAACAAAAACACACATATCAATCAATTTTTCTAAGTCTCCACAAGCTGGCAACAACCGAAAATTATATCTTCTGTAAAATCAACGGAAATAACTAGTTTTAAATCTCTACTTTATACATTTTATTCCCCCTGATCCTTTCAACTTGATGACAGCAAGATTTACAGTTTGACTAATTATATGTTCCAGTAGACGCGCAATGTCAGCAACAGAAAAAACTCTTAAGTATATTTTAACAGTTTTACATTTATTTTTCCCACCAAGTTAAAATAGGTGAAATGGTTTTCAAAACTAACAAACTGGTTCATTTTTTATGTGAATTATTGAAGCAAAGATTTCTACAGCTGTATCACTTTCTTACAGGCAAGCATTCAACTACAAAGTGACACCAGCTTTCTGCTACATAAGCAGAGACACATGAAATGGTTTATCTGAAATGGGTCATTTGAAATGGCTCATATGTTATATAGTGTAGTTGTTTACCAACGGCTCAGCCTGTAACTGAGTCATTTCTATGATCAAAGAAGCCCTAATCATGATTCATTACCATCTTTTCTTTTTATGCACATGATATATTTAAGGCTGCAAAGTCTATTCTTTGTAAGCCCAGTATTTATTCTATCGGTCTCTTTTTGCCGAACCGCTAAGTTACGGGGACGTAAACACACCAGCATCGGTTGTCAAGAGATGTTGGAAGGACAAACACAGACACACAAACACACACACACAAACACACACACACACACATATATATACACACACACACACATATATATATATATATATATACACACACACACACACACACACATATATACAATGGGCTTCTTTCAGTTTCTGTCTACCAAATCCACTCACAAGTCTTTGGTCGGCCCAAGGCTATAGTAGAAGACACTTGCCCAAGGTGCCACACAGTGGAACTGAACCCGGAACCGTGTGGTTGGTAAGCAAGCTACTTACCACACAGCCACTCTTTACAATAATTTAAAAATTTATATAAGTTTATGAATGACAGTTGTAAAAAACAAAGTTGTGTAAAGAATTTAATTGAGAAAAATAAACCTCAGCTCCAGTCAATTTAAATAACTTTATGTCGATCTCAGTAAACATATTTAAAAGCATAAAATTTTTTAAAAAAAACACATATACAAATTAATACTGAAGTGGAAAATCAAATAAAATACATATGAAAATATGTACAAATCATTTATTAAAACAGAGATGAGTTAATAAATGATTTTTTAAATGTTTTCCCATATTATGTCATTGTTTGCATTACGTCACATGTTCTGGAACAAATTACAGATGCAAGTTGGGCTATGCCTGTATAGGGAAATTTCTGAAAAGTTGCATATGGAAGTTTGATTTTATCTTAGCAGGATTTAAAAGATATTTTAAATGAAATTTATTTACATTGTGACAGTTTATCACTATAAGCAATCAACTGAACTTTTTTTTACCTTAAATTCTAAGGTTATGTAACAGTTATCATTGCTCAAATTAACATTTTTGGTAAAATCTAAATAAAAGTACATTTGTATTGATAACTCAAAATGTGAATATTAATAATATTGTTTAACCGAAGCTAAACCTTAATAAGGCAGCTATCTCAAGGTGAAATCTGTGCATCAAAACAATGATTCAGAAGCTACTAAGTCTGCTGTGCTAAAAACTCTACTACCAAAATTGTATCTTATCTTTTAACTGTTTCAGTTATTCAACTGTGGCCATGCTGGGGCATTGGCTCAAAGGATTTTAATTGAATAAATCAATCCTGGTACTTTTTGTTTTCTGAAGTCTGCTACTTACTCTGTTGGTCTCTTTTGGTGAAACAACACAAAGCCCCACCCCCACACACACACACATACCTACATATAGATAGCCTTCCACACATTTCCAAATAAACTCACAAAGCATTGGTCAGCCCAGGGCTAATGTAGAAGATACTTGCCCAAGGTGCCACACAATGGGACTGAACCTGGAATGAAGTGGTTGGGAAGTTTCTTAACCATAACAATCTCACCTATACCTCTTGAGAGACAGCTCCACTGCATAGAACATTGGGCAAGTGTCTTTTTTTATAGTCTTCAGCCAATCAAAACCTTGCGAATGGATTTTGTAGACAGAAACTGAAAGAAGCATGTCATGTGTGTGTGTGTGTGTGTGTGTGTGTGTGTGTGTGTGTGTGTGTGTGTGTGTGTGTGTGTGTGTGTGTGTGTGTGTGTGTGTGTGTGTGTGTGTGTGTGTGTGTATGTGTGTGTGTGTGTGTGTGTGTGTGTGTGTGTGTGTAAGATTGCCCTGCCTGGTGAATCTGCACCAACAGAGGTGCAACCTCCTACAAACAGAACAGGATTGTAGGGGCACAAAGAAAATGCAAACTATGCAAGTCCAGAACCGACTCCACACCTTCAGTCCCAGCAGACCACCAGTAGGGCCTTCTGAGCAGCCACTTGAATTATCGGCCACAGCCAGACACACCCTGCTCCATCTTCTTTTCCTATGTAATGTCCTTGGTCACCATCAACAATGATGGATGAACTAATAGTGTGTGTGTGTGTGTGTCAGCATCTTTCCTGTCTTGACATCTTGTGATAGTCGTAAATGAGTGTCACTGTCACACAAGCAGTGTTGTTCATATCCAATATTCTAAGAAAACATATCTGGCAATATGGGAATATGACCTTGGATGGAAATGGGTAAGGGTTGGCAACAGGAAGGGTACCTGGATGCAGGAAATCTACCTCAAAGAATTCTATGTCATCCATGCAAGCAAGGGAAAATGGCCATTAAAAACAATGAAGATGATGATGATGATCTAACTTCTGCACTACTGGGTCTACAAGATCAGAACTGACTGAGGAGCTACACAATAACAAGGACATTTAGTCTGTTCTGAACATGATATCTCCTTATGCATGAAAACAATTGGTGCAACTGGCCAAAAGCTATCCTTGACCTGATTTACAAAAAAAAAACAAGCAAAAAATAATAAACTTTGCTTCAACTTGAAAGGAAACAGACATATTCTATGTCCAATTGAATGCAGTAGTAGCCTCGTTTAAATACATATTATACCTTTACACCTGAAGCCAAAGTTGCACCCAGCTTGTTAAAATACTGATCAAATTCAATCACACTCTATTTTATTCCCCGACTGAATTCATTATAGCTAAAAGGTCAAGTGGTCTGAAAGAAGCCGAGCCAAAGGTCATAACCTGATATACTAGGTTATTGTTAGTTTGAAGGACATCATCAAACAACTTCTCCACACCCAGTTTTATTTTCAAATTCAGTAGAGGTTTCCTGTTTCTAGTGTATGTCACCAACACATTTTCCAGAACACACTGCAATATTCTGAGGTGATCAAAGTGACATCTTGTACAGACCTCTCTTATTGTAACTAATTTAACACTTTCTCTACCAAGCTCATTTTGTGCCATAATTTCTTGTGTAGAGCTCTCTTATTGTTGCTTATTTAACATTTTGTCTACCAATCCCATTCTGTGTCATATTTTCTTTTGCACAAGTGGTCTAATTTTGCCATAAATTATGCATTTTTAAAATTTTTTAACCATATATATGTTCTAGCTCACCATATAAGCTACCACACTGACTTACAGTTTGAGTGTCTCCAGTAACTCCCAAGGCACAGAACAAATATATTCATTCTGTATTGTGGAAGTTACAGGTGATACACATTAAAAAGTGTTAAGATGCTCATTATACCTCTATTTAAGGATGCTTTTCCCATTTATCAATGAATTTTTTTTAACAGATTATATATATAAGCCTGAATAGCTTCTTTTTCAGAAAAATTATTTTGTAGAGGGCATCACTCAAATGATGGAGATGACAGTGACCTGCATCCTTCTTACTGTCCTATTTCAGCTTCTATTGATTCAAATTGAAACCCCATCTGAGAAAGACAAATAAATGTGATCTGTACATTTCAGAAAATTCAGATAATGTAGTTTGAACTACAGTAATGTGAGGTTCCATAGAGAAAGGACTCACCATTGGGAGTCACTGGTGACTCCCATGGTATAAAACGAATACAGCATGGGGAGTCACTGGAGACATTCTATGCTATGTTAAGAACATAGCATAGGGAGTCACTGTTGACTACTATGGTAGTCTTGACTACCAAGAATATAGCACGGAGAGCCATCAGTGACTCCCATGGGAGGCAAAATGTTGAGTGTTTCAAAATAGGGCAAAACAAGAGAAGACACAAAGTTTGGCTACAAATTCATATTCATAAATTGTGACGAAAGCAATGAATAAAATTTAAAAGAAATCCCAGTGTGTTTTTGAGATTATTCTATAAAGAGACTCTAATTAATGATAAGAAATATAAATAGTAATTAAGAATTGTTTCACAACAAATTTAAAGAGGTGGTTGAGAAAATATAAATCAAGAAAAACGAAGATACACTTCAACAAAAAAACAAAAACATTTCAAACTTGAGTGAAAGACAGAAATAACCATAGTTTATTTTGTAAACTGTTGCTTCAAAGTGGGGGAAGGACTTAAGAGCAAAAAAATGGTTTGTTCTATAAATAGCAGCCAAAGACCATCAAAAACACTTCCATATTTATTAATGCAGCATGGCCTTTTATACTTGAGTAATAGCAACTCTAAATATTGTATATTTATATAGCATGGCCTTTATATATCTTCAACCATAGAGAGCATTTATATTCTGTTTGTCAAGACTAAATAAATAAATAAAGAACTGATAATTTCTGCAAGCCATCGTGTCGTTTACAGGGTACTAGGAAATACTATAAATTCTCATTTCTCCTAATAATCTTATCAATCAAATGTCTTCGTTAAAATATAAACTGTGAAATTAAAAAAACAAAAAACATACAATTTAAAAAAAGTTTCCTTTTCCACTTTATCTTGCCCATGGTGAAGATAGTGCATGTTTGTTTTCCATAAACACTAAATAAGTAAGAATAAAGCTACATCAGTGAAGGAGAGAATTTAAACAGTTCCATTACAGATATGCTGTACAAACAGCATTTAATGGGTAATTTTCAATTTATTAGTAACCATCAAACAGTTCAAAAGGATATGCGAGGTGTGGGCAAGGCAGTGTGGTAAGGACATTGCTTTCAAACCATATGGTTACAAATTCAGTCCCATTGCATGACACCTTGGGCAAATGTCTTCTACTATAGCCTCAGGCCAACCAAAGCCTTGTGAGTGGCTCTGATAAATGGAAACTGAAAGAAGCTGGTTTTATGTGTGTGTATGTGTGTGTATGTCACCACCACTTGACAACCAGTGTTGCTATGTTCACACCCCTGTAACTTAGCAGTTTGGCAAAAGAGGTTGACAGAATTAGTACCAGGCTTAAGAAAGTACTGGGGTTAATTCATCATCCTCATCATTTAACGTCCACTTTCCATGCTAGTATGGGTTGGACGGTTTGACAGGCACTGACTAGGCACCATGCTTCGCTGTCTGTTCTGGCATAATTTTTACAGTTGGATGCCCTTCCTAACACCAACCACTCTGCAGAATGAACTGATCCGCCAAAATGGACTTTACTTTTCATCCTTTAAGAGTCGATAAAATAGTACCAGCTGAGCACTGGGGTCGATGTAATTGACTTACCTCCTCCCACAAAATTCCTGACCCTATGGGATGGTCATGGTTAGAATACCTCTGATTATAGGTCTGCTTCATCAGAGATGACCAAGAAACTGAGTTTTGAGTCATTGCAGCAATGGATATTGCAAACTGTCCATGTGCCTTAAAGCTTCAATTTATTTGTGTCTCTAACACAGTATGTTGAGTTCTCGTCAGATCAATCTAATGAATTTTAAAGTTTCAATTAGAAAATAAATGTCTTCTCTCTAAAAAAATAATTTTAAAATAAATGCTCTTTTTAATCAATGACTCACTTTAATGTTTGCAACGGATGAGATATTACCTATATTGGCTGCTAGTAAGAGAAAAGGTGTGGTTATGAATATAAAATTAACTAATTCATAAATCATTGTCACCCCATCCTTCCATCCCCTGCCATCACCATCATTCTCACCACCTTTATCACCCTCTCCTATACCAGCATCATCATTGTTTAAAATCTGTTTTCCATGCTGGCATGGGTTGAACGGTTCGACTGGGATCTGGGAAGCCAGGAGGCTGCACCAGGCTCCAATCTGATCTGGCAGTGTTTCTACAGCTTACAAAGAATAAGTCCTGCGGTCTGTTTGTTCGACTAGAGGCGGTGCTCCAGCATGGCTGCAGTCAAATGACTGAAACAAATAAAAGAATTAAAAAATATGTATACACGATGGGTTTCTTTCAGTTTCTCTCTACTAAATCTACTCACAAGGCTTTGATCTACCCAAGGCTATAGTAGTAGACACTTGCTCAAGGTGCCATGCAGTGGGACTGAACCAGGAACCATGTGGCTGAGAAGCAATATTTCTTACCACAAAACTACGCCTACATCTATTTACCGATTTTCTTTTTCTCCTGATACAAACCAGCACAAGTTTCCTTGGATTATTTCTTTAATTAATTAATTAACTGGTTAATTAATTAATCAGTCTTTATTGTAGACTTACATCAAGATTTTAAAATATTATTGTACTGTGCTAAAGAGATACTGCTGTTGCTGACTACTATTTTGATATTTGTGAGGATTACAGATTGGAAGCCAGCAGCTCTCAGTGAGCCTTTCATATTCCTATGATTACAAAGGGAAAAGAATTAATTACTATTAAAAGATATACCAGAAAAGATGATGAAACTCTAGAAGAAATAATTCTTTTGTAAAGAAAAACCATAAATATAAAATAAAACAGTGATTTTTGCTTTTAGTCATTTATGGCAGAAATAAAACCTAAGTAAGCTTAAATTATTTTACTTATTCTTTGTAAGCCTAGTACTTATTCTATCAGCCTCTTTTGCTGAACCGCTAAGTTACAGGGACGTAAACACAGCAGCATCGGTTGTCAAGCGATGTTGGGGGGACAAACACAGACACACACACACACACACATATA
>NC_068988.1:28342018-28346006 GCF_001194135.2 Octopus bimaculoides
CGACGGGCTTCTTTCAGTTTCCGTCTACCAAATCCACTCACAAGGCTTTGGTCGGCCCGAGGCTATAGTAGAAGACACTTGCCAAAGGTGCCACGCAGTGGGACTAAACCCGGAACCATGTGGTTCGTAAGCAAGCTACTTACCACACAGCCACTCCTACGCCTAGCTAATATATTTTAAAATGTTAGATAAGAACCAAATTTTCCATGTAAATGTTAATGAGAAATGGGGAAAATTAAGAATGTGAATTGCCAAAAAGACTTTGAAGCCCTATAAGTATATGAGGAATTGAGTAAAGAACTTCCATTGCTTTTAATTATTAATAACTCTTACAGGAAGAGAAAATCTAACAAAAGTGGTGAGTGAAAGCTTTGCTCAAACTGGATTAGGTGAAGATTATTAGTAAAAGCAGCTTTGTTAATGAAGAGGATGACCTTGAATGCAATATTTCATGAATGATATTCCATTAGTCAGAGAATCAGAGTGAAATAGTGAATTATTATGAGTCACTCAGTGCTAAAATCATCATCATCACCATCATCATTTAACATCTGTTTTCCATGCTGGCATGGGTTGGATGGTTTAACAGGAGCTGACAAGGCCAGAAGCTGCACCAGGTTCCATTGCCTGCTTAGGCATGGTTTCTGCAGCTGGATGCCCTTCCTAATGACAACCACTTTACAGAGTGTACTGGGTGTTTTTTCCATAGAACCAGAAACTGTGCTTCTTATGTGACACCATCACCAATACATTTTACGTAGAACCAGCACCAGTTTCTTTTTCATGGCACTAGTACCAGTGAAACAGTTCCTAATTTTGAATAAGAAGCCAAAATACTTCATTTTAATAAGAATATTGCTAAGAATGTATCTGAAGGAAGTCTAAACACAGGAACAGAAAATAATTCATAAAGTGTAGTGTTAATTAGATGAGATTGACGATGGTACAATTCTTTCCGTTTCTTTTTGTTTAAGGAAATAATTAAGTTATGAAAGCTGTATGTTCTTATATTTTATCAATGGCAAATTAAATGGAAAGTTCCAAGTCTCATTTTTCCATTTTTTCCTGCTCACATGAGTTACATGAAATTTGCTGAGGCAGATTTTTCTATGGCTGGTTGCCCTTCCCGATGCTAACCCTCGTGATCAGACATGTTTTCGCAGACGATTGGAAATGAAGGACACCCCTTGCATAATGGTGACATTTGCTTGCAACTATTACATGATATCAAGACAAGGAGACAGTAACACACGCACGCACACACACACACACACACACACACACACACACTTGTACATACACATACCTACATGTGCACACATGTGCATGCATGCACACACACACACACATAAATGACAATCTTCTATTCAACTTCCTGCTCCCAAATCCTTTTGAGGTTTTGGTTGACCTGCGGCTATAGCAGAAGACACTTGTTCAAAGTGCCACACAGTGGGACTAAACCCGAAACCATGTGGTTGGGAAGCAAACTTCTTACCACACAGGCATGCCTGTTATTTATAGTTATTTTCATAAAGCAAACCAGTTCATAAAGTTAGTGTTAAGCTCAAATTTGTTAATCCGGCAGGAAATTAGAAGACTTTCCTTAGATAGGATAATAATCTACTGCAATTAACAGTGGACAGACTAAACCTCATATGAAACACTTCACCAAGTCCTTCTTACCCATACCTGAAACCCTATAAAATACTCCCACCCTCCCAGGCCCATATTTCTCATTGACCTACAGATGCTCAAGATAAGCTTCAATTACATCAATGACTGCAAACTTGGTAAATTAGCAAATATTAAAGACATTGCTTCTCTTTTGCTCTTCAAGAGATATGGTTTTATCTTTTGTATTTTTTTTTGTTCCTTTTATAAGCTGGTTCTAATCATCTAATAAAAAAAAAAAGACATTTACTACTTTCAGTTCACAAAGTAGAAGTGTCTTGTTTGGAGAAACCACAGACGTTACTTAAGCCCTTTGCTCCCTATAGAGCAAAGGCCATCAATGACTTCTCTCCACTGTTCATGACTAAGGGCCTGTCTTTTCTCCTCCTAGATCTTCTTGGTTTTGAATTGTCACTAATGCTTCTGTATCTGCTTTTCTCTAGGTAGAGGTGTTAGCCTTACACAAACCCATTTTTTACCCTAGAAACAGGTGGTCCATATTAGTCTGGCCTCTATCCTTTGGCCTGTCCAGTATGGAAGTCCTTATCAGGAGCTTGTGTTTTTCTGGCATAGCTCCCCAGATCATTGGGGCATACAAGCCACCAAACCATAACAAGAACCAGACATTACAGTGGGTAATAGGTATTGGCTCACAATTTATTTTGATCAGTTGGTCTAGACTTCTAATTATTACTCCACTAAAACTGCTTATTCCTTTTACCCAATAATTTAGAAGTAGCAGCAGTAAATACAACAATAAAATGCTTTTCCTGTTTTTTTTCCCTTTCATTTTTTTTTTTGTACCTTTAATGATTAATCTGTAAGAGTGTAATCGTAATGGCATAAGGTAAGGAAAGTGCAAGTATTTCAGGAAAACAAGTATAATTTATCAATTAACAATCGGGGGAAACAACAAGAGCAAATGTAAACTAATACCAACTCCATTAGAACTAAATGTACTGTTATTAGGCATGTTAGTGATAGCTCCATGCACTAAATATGGTAATTGGAAATAAATATTTATTGGGGAAGAAAATATTAGTCAGCACCTAATATTATTAAAACAGTTGGTTTTGGTGGTGACTTCATGGGTTTTGACAATGAGTAAGCTACAAGTGTATGACAGTATCAATAAATGACTTTAGATTCAGGTTAAAAGAAAGACGGTCATTTGCATGGTCTGAGAATTAGGAAATTTATTATCAGAATCGCAATATCTTTTATCTTTTACTCGTTTCATTCACTGCACTGTGGCCATGCTGGGGCACCACCTTGAAGGGTTTAGCTGAACAAATTGACTCCGGTACTTATTGTTAAGCCTGGTAATTATTCTGTTGGACTCTTTTGCCAAACCTCTAAGGGAACATAAACAAACCAGTACCGGTTATCAAGTGATGGTGGTGGCAGTGAGAAAGGACAAACAGAAAAAAAACATGCTCTGATGAAGTTCTAATGTGATACACATTTCTTATAGCAGAAACACCTGTAAGCTAATGAAAGCTCATGTCATAATTTCTTGTTCTGTTATTTATATAATCTCTTATTACACTCTATTTGACTAATGCTTTTTTTTTTTTGATACATATGTATTTTGAGTTCTCATACAGGTTATTTGTATCGCTATGCTGAAGTGAAATATTAACATATATATGTGTATAAGTAGAAAAATGAATGAAACAAGAGATGAGGAAAGCTTGTAACAATGCAGAAAGTTTTTTTAAAAAAACTTTATATTTTGGCACAAAAGCTCAAAGAATACAGAAGAACACAGTCAAAGAAATGTGTATTTACATAGATCCTGCCATTTGGATAGTTATATATATAGTTGAAAACATTTGTCCATATATATATATATGTATATGACAGGTTTCCACACAGTTTCCTTCTACCAAATTCACTCACAAGCATTGGCCTGGGACAATGGTAGAGGACACTTTCCCGAGATGCTGAGCAATAGGATGGAACCCAAGGCCATGTGGTTGCAAAGTGTGCTTTGTAAGCATGCCTGGAAATGTATGTATATATACGTGAATATATGCATGTATATACACATACATACATAATGTCTTTAAAATGATCCCGTGGTAACTATCAACAAATTGACCGAAGCTGCTGTGTAATCAGAAATTCATTAAATTAGTTGCAAAGATAGAAATTAACAGAATTAAGGAATTTTTTATATATATATATATATAAAAAAAAAAATTTAAGAAATTAAACCAATAAAAACAAAATATTCAAAAATGAAGGAAAGTAAAGCTTAAGCAGGATTTCAAGTGGAAACAAACAAAAATAATTGAAAAAAAAAAAAAAAAAA
>NC_068988.1:28346962-28353413 GCF_001194135.2 Octopus bimaculoides
AAAAACAGACTTTTCCAACTGTAAGCTGAGGTTAGACTTAGTGACTCTTCTAAAACAGAGAATATAACAGCAACACAAGTGGAATAATTATCAAGAATAATGAGAACAGTTCAAGTGTTGCTTTCAACAGAATTCTGCCCCTCCCACCCACCTTCATGAATGATACCTTAATGGGAATCAGACTACACTAAAGATTCAATTCCCAGTCAAACAGAAAGTAATAAACACACATACACACACATACACACACACACACACATGCGCACGCACACACACACACACACACACACACACACAGAGGTAGCAAAACCTCCATAAACAAGAAACCTTTGAGTGGCCCCCAAAAATGAAAATAAAATGAAAATGAAATTAAAACTAAATTGCAGCATGAATAAGAATTAAATAAATTGATGAGGACAGCTGTGTAAAGAAGTGTTGAGCTTTAATTGTGGAGGGTACTTGTGGAAGGGATAAGAGACAGGAAAATGTGGGATGAAGTGGTGAGAAAGGATCTTTGGATGCTGGCCTCACTGAGGAACTGACAAGGGACCAGGAGATGTGGTGATTTACTGTACTTGATCAGATGCATCAATTTAAGTAAAATCGCTGTCTCCCACACATACAGGCTTGTCCTTTCAGGTGCCAGTGGCACTTAAAAATGCACCCATGCTGGTGCGGTGTTAACGCATCTGTGCTGGTGGCACATAAAAAAGCACCCAGCACACTCTGTTAAGCGATTGGTGTTAGGAAGGACATCTAACCATAGAAACCAGACAATTGGAGTCTGGACAGCTCCCTGCCAGCCAGCTCCATGTCAAACCGTCCAACCCATGCCAGCATGGAAAGTAGATGTTAAACGATAATGATGATGATGATGAATAGCTTAACTATTAGCCAGTTAGTAAATTAGTTAGTTAGTTATACCATATGCAGATGTGACGCCATGGGATTTAAAGCATCTAGACTTAAGAAGTGGAAAATATACATACATGCATAAACATAAGTGTCCCAAAGTAGATATAAAATTATCCAACATATAAATAATAAATACCAGAATACACAGCAATGTTGAAATATAGCAATATGATACAAACATTAAAATATATACCCAAATATTAAAAACGCTATAAGATATAAGAAAGTACAAGAAAAATACCAGAAAAGCATTAGAAATATACTTGAAAAAATATAAAATATCAAGCTGCAGTATGTTAGGAGCAGCACTTTATGTGTAGGATTGAAAATATTCCTGTATGAAAAGGTGATTATAGACACTATATGGTGCAAATGATATGGAGGACTGAGCCAGGAGCATAGGGGTTTAGTGCTCCACTTATAAGTCGGCTTATATGAGGGAGTCAGCATGTAATGGATCAGTGTTAAAAATTTAAGACACTAGGGTTTAAGGTAAAAAGATTTAAAGTCAATCCTAAGAAAGAGAGAAAGAGAGAGAATAAAAACTAAGCTAATGAAAGTTTTCCAAAAGTCCTATTGTGTTTATGCAGACATCTTATCAAAATCTTATTAGTTTTGTTCACCAGATTATCTCAAGTGTTTATGCTTTTGAGTATCTCCATTGAGCACAGGGTGTACTCATCCTACAATTACACAGAGTTTGGAGAAGGGGAAGTCATCGGGAAGGATTTCATTACTGACCACTGATTCTACCCCAGTCCAACAAGAGGCTTCTATATGCTCCATTGTGGGCTGCCTTGAAAGGCCACTATTATGTTAGGTCTCTAAAGCTATTATCATACAATTTCCTATTATTCATAGCAGCTATATTCTGAACCAAGTTAAGTGTAGATAGCCAGGAGTTCATGATGACTGCTGAATGGAAATACACCAATTCTCTACCCTATCAGACTCCGTTAACATTCCTTGTTTCTTCCTGTAAGTTTCATTCCAGTATTATGAGCACAAAGTAGAAATATATAAGAGCAGAGATAAATATTTACATTTATTCAGCACCTCTTACATGTGGTTTGTTTACAATAATATCTATTATATAACAAAAAACCTCATAAACAAATTGCCAGACAAATGTAAAAAGAGCCTTTACATTTATAATAGAAATGAGACAGTGTTAAGATATATACAGACATAGTATCATAAAACTGTCTGATGTCCATTCTAAAACCTAAAGGTCTTTTTTTTACGTTTGTTATGCAGTCTCTGAAGATTTGATGATGTAATCTGTTTATAAGGCTTTTCTTTATATAACAGAGTGAGGAATATACCTATTAAAGCTTCTTTTCATATCAAACATACTTTTAACTATTCCAACTATATGATTTGAATGTCATCTCTAGAATATGTAGATTGTTAATGATTTAAGACTATCACTTTATAATCAGTAGCAATCATGTAAATTTATATGTTAAAACAATTATATTGTCCAAATCTAGTTACAAAGTATGGAAATGGATAAAATGACCAACTCAGAACAAAAGTAACCTTTTTCTCTGCTGTGGTTAAAGCAATTTATTTACAAAGATTTCATATGGTTATTATTAATATTATTTGTCCTTATTACTCTTAATATAATAATAATACAGTATTTGTTATCCTTAACAATTGTGTGTGTGTCTGTATATATATATATATATATACAGACACACACACACATACCAGAGTAAGCACATGAATGCAAAACAATGTGGGAAAAAAATAGTACTCAAATACTGGAGGTAGAGTAACATGCTTTATTATTAAAGCTGGAAAAACATTAAAAAAACTGCTACTCAGAGTTTCATGTTCCCGTTCATTGGACGTTTGTGATTCTGAATCACAAGTGTCCGACAAATAGGAACATGAAACCCTGAGTAGAAGCTTTTTTATGATGTTTTTGCACCTTTAATAATCACTTCAACTTGGTATCTCTACCTATAAAACAGCTGTGATATCCTGGTTTTTGTGTAATTTTTGAAACCTATGGTAACTATTAACATATTTACATTGTCAAAGGTTTTTTAAAACTGAGATAATATTAATATATATATATAGTTTTGTGCCTTACACCCTTATTACTTTTCTAAGTTTCACAAATTCTATATAGAATTAAACTTTTGTGCCGAGTAAACTGTTTTCAAAACAGTTAAAGTTAGAATACAAGCTTTATTGTTTGTTTTAACATTGTTCATTTCTATTTTGATAGTTAGCGTTTTATTTTACAATTGTTTTAAATTTTCCTGTGCTGAAGTTTAAATAAGTTGTATTCTTATTTTAACATTGAAATGATTGTGACTGAAAAAAAAAAAAAAAAAGTAAGACACACACACATATAACATAATTTTAATTTTATTTCTATAAAAATGTCACTTGGGTCTAGAGTTAGGAAAGCATAATACATTAATATTTTGAATTGTTATAAATGTGCCCAGTAATAGATATCAAGTTATCTCATTTTGAAGATAAAGTAAGTTTTAAATGTTTTCATTTTTGCCTCCAGTTGAATTTTCTGATGGCTATAATACATAGAAGATTTATTATGCATCACTGTATACTTTGTAAATATTGATACTGTTTGAAAATACTAGTTTTAAACTATATATATACACTCACTCACATGGCAGTGTCAAAAGAATACACAAAGCATGTGACAGAAGTAGTGTAACTGAAGATATAGAAAAAGATATAGAAAAGATATAGAAAAACATATAGCAAACATGTTCAACATGTGGGAAAATATCCAAATGATTTCTGTAAATTTCAGGATAGTCATTGCAATTTGATATATTCAGGACATTCTGGAAAGCTTGTTGAGTATGTGATAATGAACTACTTAAGGATGAGTGTTCTGTTAATTGTCAAAGAGTTAGCTCAGAAACTAGATCAGTTTTTTCCCACTATTCAATGAGATATGCAATAACTTCAGTTATCTAAGTATAGAAAGTAAATTCCACAAGCGCCAAAATAATCTGAGGGAATGTGGAAATATGTATAAGCATTGGGTGGGTTCTTTCTCTGTAACTTCACAATAACTGGAGATTATTTAATGATGGGTGAGAAAAAGTAGATACTTGTCTAGAAGTTTAGTTTTGCTAGGAGATGAAAGTGCTTCAGCATGGCACTAAGCAAAGTGATAGTTAAACTAAAGAATTAAAAAACACTGATTTTGTCCAAGAGATCTACGAAAAAACCTTTATACCACTAGATTCATTGCTAAAAAGTTATGTTAAACTTTGTTAAAAAAACTTAATAGTTTACCTAAAGCAGGGATTCTCAACCATTCTTTTGCCTATAGACCTCTTTGATTACTGTTTTATTCTAGTGGACCCCTATAGCCATTCAATGCTTATAAACCAATTTTTAGATATTTCTTTCAAAATTCCTGTTTCGTTCTTCACTCATTCACTTGTCTAGGTTTACAACAGAACTCTCTCTGAGAGAACATGTTTCAGTGACTAGAAACATGTTGAACCAGGTAAATTCTGAGAGAAAGAAACCTAGCTGTTTCTTGCAATAAAGACATCTAATGCAAAAGTTTTTTCATGAACCCCTAAAATACTACTACAGAACCTCAATTTACTATTTTGCTTGCTTGGACCCCAAAATGCTTATATGGACCCCCAGAGGTCATATAACTCATGGTTGAGAACCACTGACCTAAAGGATCAAAATTTAGTGAATTTATAATTATGATATTAACCCTTTCGTCACTGCATTTCTGATGAGATGCTCTATGTTTCTTTCAATTACTTTAAATGTAACAAAGAATTTAGTAAAATAACTTAGTTAACATTCAGCTAATGTGAGGAAAATAAATAATGGCTAAGGTTTGGTGGAAGATTTTGATTCAAAACTTATGGAAACAAGACATTTGTACTCGGAGCCAGAGCTTAATTAGGATTCACTACATATGAATTCATATGGTAATTCTCTGCCTTTAGAACAGAATCCTAATATTTTAAGTTCTGTGTTTCAAGACAACATTCTAGAATTACAACCAAGGGATGAAGTTGATCTCTGTCACACTGGTTATTTTATATCATCTGTATATTATGAGCTCTGAATTAGTTGTTCCCAAATATTAAACACTTCCTCAAACATAGGTTTTGTTTTTTTTCAGGCAAAGTTGACTAGGACTACTAAATAAAATGCTTTGTTATTGCTACTGAAGAAAATTATTCATATAATCATTTCCTTCTTAATTGTCCCCACTTTTAGCGCACAGCAACACAGCAAGTACATCTATATCTATGTGCAAAAGTCCAAAGTATATCTCAAACAATTTCACATCTGAAGCTGGTTACTCGAAGCTAAAAGACAATTTTATATTTAGAGACTGAAAGCAGCAAAAGACTTAGCACTTATTTCAATGTCTAAAATCAGCAAGTTATACATTAAAGTACCATATCAGATGGCATATAGGATGCCCATCCAAATTCTCAAAAATCACACCCACAAGTCCTATATGAAAAGTTTGGCCTATATTACATGATTTCATGTACTAAAAACCCTTTTTCTTGAATATATGCTGCTAAAATTGGAGTACATCTAATATGCTCAAACATCTTTTATATTAATCAAGAAGAATTAGTTTATAATTCTGTAACTTCTAATTTATAACTGGAAATATAAAAAAAATAAATAAAAAATCAAGAGTGTGGAATGCTGAATAAAAATTAATTTTATTTTTTTGTTTTAATATTTTTGCTAATTAGCAGATAATTATGAGAATGGTTTGCAAGAAAACATTTGGAAATGAATTCTGGGTGATAATGAGGAAATTAAAAGCTAAATTTATTACAAAATAATAATTAACCTCAGAGAAAAAAAATCACTAGCCAATAACATAAGTTAATACAAAAGATTATCATTCTGTTAAAAAGTTGTATGGTAAGAGTGCAAATTAAATCTTAAAAATGAATGAACTTCACTTCCCAACCACATGGTTTGGGGTTCAGTTCCACTGCATGGAGGCTTAGCTGAGTGCTTTCTGTGATAGCCTCAGGTCAGCCAAAGCCTTGTGAGTGAATCTGGTAGGTGAAAGTTCTGTGAAAGCGCATGTCTCTTTCGATAGATAGGGAAAATTTATTTTGCAACTAAGAGCTTTCATTTTCATAGCTTGGTTTTTGTCAATTTAGACAAAACCCTTTCTAAAAATATATAGGTTCCTATGCAGAGTACTAAGTGATCAAAACTGCAAAAGAATTTTTTTATCTAACAATGAATAAAAAAAAAAAAAATGATAACATCATTAAAACTACGAGTGAAATTTTGTTTAAAAGAGAGATCTAGATATTCTCACATAACAATAGCAGATAAATTAGAGGTAGTTTCAACAACGATTATCATTAGATCTAATTTTAGAACAGAGAGTTGAATTAACAAAGAGAATGGCCAGTGAGAGGGGAGGAAGGTGGGGGAGAGGGAGAGAGACCATTGAGTAGACCTAATTCATCAAATAAAATGTAAATGTTGAATGATCTTAAGTGACTTTAGATTG
>NC_068988.1:28353904-28379331 GCF_001194135.2 Octopus bimaculoides
TCTCTCTCTCTCTCTCTCTCTCTCTCTGCCAAGCCTCCACCAAACTCAACATGGATAATGTTATCCCGTTCTCAAAAAGAACTATATCTGGGTTTTTTTCTTATGTGCAAACTAGACTACTTACAGGTAGTGGCAAAATACCACTAATAATGCAAGAAGAAAAAGGCCATCATAAGGAATTGGTTTTTAAGGGTTGTAAACTGGCTTAAATATGGTCCTGAAGATAAAGAATGACAAATAATCCCAACGTGTCTAGGACAATGTTCAACCACAAACCCAATCAAAACTACCAACAACAAAGACTACATTATTAGTTCTCTGAAGCCAAACTGAATATGAACAGTAACATGATAAAGTGGCAATGTTAGGCTAGTGGCAACATCACTGAAAGATTTGGAATACACTACAGTAAAAGCAAAGCAAAAGAGAGAGGAAACTGTAGAAATATCAGCCAACAGCTGATATGTCTAACACAAACACAAGTGAACACAAGTAACATAAACAAAATTGAAAATTATACATGTATAGAGATAAAAGAATTTGCCTCAAAAGACCAAACATAGTAATGGAGATAAAACAATAAATATTGTTACTCTGGTGTATTTATTGTCTCCAGGGAAAGTAAGGTGAAAATGAGAAAGGAGCTGAAGTGATAACTAATATGTAGATATTTAGAATGCAGCTGGATAAGGATTGTAGAGGCGATGGGCAGCTTTTACAAATAACAACACTGAATCATTTCTGTCAAGACTGAAATTTGAAAAGTACAAATACAACTGAAATACGTTGAAATAAAATAAAATAAAATGGGTTGTATCTAGAATTACCGAATGTGCTCAGACGTATACTTGAACTTTTAGGTTTTGGGATATATTGGGAGAGAAACCTAACAAAAACAAAATTCTATTTTAACAAGTATAAAGAGAAGAGACATAATATTAAGGCTTATATCAAACATGTCATCAAGTTGAGGAGGACAATGATGCTTTCAGTAAACAACAATGCTATGATTCTATTGTGTTTTAATACAACGTTGTATTGGTTGGGCTGAGCCCATAGTCTGGTGGAGTTGGTGGAAAACAAATAATGCTGCCATTATTAACATTTTTGAAGATAAATTTTATTTTGGTAGCAAGCTGCTATTAGATATAGTAAATTTTGGTTATCTAACAAGCATATCATACATTGACAAGGGAGTTGATTGGAGAAAGCACAGCAACTAGAGTTTATGTTTCTTAGAGACTGAATGAAATCTGGAGAATTTTTTTATCAGACTGGCGAGAAAATAAGTTTCTTTACATATAAGAGATGAGTTATGCAAGCTATATAACTAGAGTGTTATTTTATATGGTTAGAAGATGTAAAGAATGAAATTAGAGACTTACTACTAATAGAACAAAATAAGAAGAGAATGGTACCATAGATGTAATAAGTAAGTCTAAGATAAGCTTGATGAAGACTTCTGTATATAGCAGACTGTATCAATGCAAATTTAGGTCATGTGGTCATATAGAAAATAGACACCAGAGATTGCAATTGTTGTTTAACCCCAGGTCAGCCTTGATCAAATATATACTTTTGACCAAAGATATTCCAGCTATGAGCAGCATCCCTTTGTATTTTCAAATAAAATGTATCTTTGACTACATGATTCAATAAGTCCTTCCTTTTTTAAAATGGTAAATTGTAAATTGAGGGAGATTTTGTTGCTAGTTCTAAGATGTTTAGTGACCCTGTAGAAGCCGCCTTGATTGCTCAAATTGTTGTTGTTTGATAGTTGTGGTCAGCTAATTCAGAGCTGATCTACGTATGGCACAGAGGTAGCAGATTAAAGAATTATTTAATTAACAAAAACTTGATAATTCTCATTTTATCATTATACTTGTCTCATGAGAGTGAGGACTTCAACATGTCATCTCTATCTCGATATTAAAAAATGGGCAAGTTTAGATATTATAAGCATTAATCTGTTTGATAATAGATATAACAAGAGCACTCAGAGAGAGCAAACCTCTGCCAAGGCAACACCAACGTCCTCTCAATGATTAGCTAGAGATTATTTTTAAAATGAAAATATCTGAAATAAACTCGACTTCTCTCACAAATGGGAATACTAAAAATGAACCTGACCAGAAAAATAATTCAGAAGCCTTGTCTAATATCGGATTGATCCCGAAATCTAATCAGTTCATGCCAGTCATGAGGCCAAACATCCCTGAAAGTTTCATCCGAATCCATCCAACAGTTCTTGGGATATCTTGTCCATGGACAAACAAACGCGACTGAAAACAATACCTCCGCCTTTGCTAAGGCAAAGATAATAAACAGTTCTTGTGACAACAAGAAGGTCCTTATAAAGTTAGAAATGGAGTATTTAAGAGTAAGAGTTAACTGAATTATATGAATAATAAAACTGCAACTATTTGGTAAGATATTCAGATGCAAACCAATGTATAAGTGTTGACAAAAAAAAAGTACAATTTATGAAGGAGTTTTTTAAGTACCATGATATATGCAATCAGTAATATGATGAAGCATATTTAAAGAGTCAATGGAGAAGAGTGAAGTTCTAAGCATGGTTAACTAAATTTAATAAATAGGCACAGGAATGGCTGCGTGGTTAAGAAGCATGCTTTGTAACCATGTGGTTTTGGGTTCAATCCCACTGCATTGCACCTTGCCTTGTAAGTGAATTCAGAAGATGAAAACTGACTGGAAGCCTGACATATTCCATCTATCTATCAGTCAAACTATGTATGTACGTATGTATGTATGATGTATCTCTCTCTCTCTCTCTCTCTCTCTCTATATATATATATATATATATATATATATATATATATATATATATATATATATATATATATATATCTATATATATATATACACACACACACATACACATCCACACGTGTGTGTGTGTGTGTGTGTGTGTCTTTGTCTGTCACCTCGCCACTCCACTGCTTAATAACTAGTATTGGCTTGTTTACATCCCCCCTAACTTTGTGGTTCGGCAAACAAGACTGACAAAATAAGTACCAGACTTTAAAAAAATACAAAAAAAAAACATAAACAGTGGGGCTGATTTGTGAGTAAAAAAAACCTTCGCAGTGATGCCCTACCATGGCTGCAGTCCAATGACTGAAGCAAGTAAAAGATAAAAGACAAAGTTAGTTGGACACAATGGGACACTGGTGTTGATGATTAAAACAAGCAATTTGGATGAATTCTATCAGCAGAAGTGAGAATATTATTTTCCTTTCATTTTAAGCAAACACGACATTCATTCATTCAGATGAATCATCTGGAGGGAAAATCTATTATGTGCTGAAGTTAATGTTCGTTCATACCACAGATTGTTTTTTAACCATTTTACACCTGCTTTTCTTACATTGTTGGATGGTTATGAACATCAAGATATCAGTATGAAAATGCTGGAACAGGTGTTTACAGCTGGATGCTGTGCTTGATATTAAATATTTGCAAATGAAGCTAGCGTAGTACCTATTCTCAGCTGGGTGGACGAAGTCAGGTAATATAATCTGCCATCATAGCCTACGGGCATAGAATAATGTCTTTAGTTATTAGATCCCAGTCCTTGTTAGAATGGTATAAAAATAGTAAAACATGTCAGAGCTGCCATGATAATATCTGATTTAATGTAAAAAGAAGTATGCTTTCATCTTATATGTTTTATAATATTTATATAAAAATTTCCTGATTAATGCAATTATAAAACTAATGTAAAGAGAAATTTGCAAAAAAAAAAAAAAAAACGAAATTAGGCATAGCTGTGAGGTTAAGAAGCTTGCCTTGCAATCACATAGTTTCAGGTTCAGACCCACTGTGCAGCACCTTAGGCAAATGGCTTCTACTATAGCTCCAGGTCGACTAATGCCTTGTGAGTGAATTTGATAGATAGACACTGGTGTAGAAGCTTGTTGTGTGTGTGTGTGTGTGTTTATTGCCCTATACCACTATAAACAACCAGTGTTAGTTTGTTTACATCTGCATGATGTAGCACCTTGGGAAAAGACACTGAAAGACTAAATACTAGACCTAAAAGACAAGTCCTGGGGTTGATTTGTTCAACTAAATCCCCTCAAGGCCATTCTCCAGCATGGCCAGAGTCCAATGAATGAAACAAGAAACATAAAGGATAAAAGATTAATCTACCAAATATTTTCAGGGTTGTCTATCATCACAGAATTAAAAGTTTATGTTTCAATCAAGTAATAAATAAATGAAATAAATGTTAATGAAATAGGAACCACACAACTTTGTTTACACTATCATCAAGTTCTCTCATAGACACAATTAATATGGAAATAAATCTTTTTTACCAAATAAGGTCAAATTGTCCCATGACCAGATATGTTTTCACAGAAAACTGGAATTAAAAGACACTGCTTGTATTACAGTAGCACTTGTTTACAACTATCACATGACATCAAGTCAAAGAAACACGTTCACATATATACACATATATAAAGTAACACAATTCACACATACACAATTATGATGGGCTTCTTTCAGTTTCCATCTACTAAATTCATACACAAAGCATTGGTAGCTGCAGAGCCATAGTAGAAAACACCTGCCCAAGGTGAAATGCAGTGGGACTGAACCTGAAACCATGTGGTTGGAAAACAAGCTTCTTACCACACAACGACAGCTGCACCTCATATGAAAATCAAGATTCTGTGCTGTATGGTGGTACCTGTGCTGTAACAGCATGTCACTGCATCCGTCATTTGCTGGTGATTCCCTCCTACTCCTGGTAGATTACACCTTAGCACCACTCAAATGACAAGCCTCCAACCTATGGATCTAATTAGGTAGTCGTTGCTGGTGAGGATTTTACAAGGTCCAAGTGAAAATCCTAACCCAACCAAGATTCAATGCAAACAAAATATTTGCAGCTACATATATCATCTATCACAATATATATATATATATATATATATATATATAGGCAATTATGTACAAAATATGTATGTAATATATTCTTATTTAATATTCAGGGCAGAAAACATTCTGTATTCTCTTGAAAGTGAATATTTTAGTTGTAGTACATAGCTAGTAAGTATGACCATTTTCAACACTTACTGTATACATTGTCAGCCTTTCAGCTGAAGTGTGTGGAACTTTTCCATTAAGGGTTCCATTACAGTGACCCTGAGCAAGGCATTGAACTTTATCTAAACCTCTCTTACATAAACGTTTTTAAGAGATGAAATACAGCAACAACAACAAAACAAATAGGGTTACACTTTATATGCATCTTGATGATTTATGGTGCCTGTATAGTATCTTCTTACGGATGAATACAACACCAAATACACATTTCACTGAGGCTAAATCAATCTCTGCAAGACCAGAATGCATTGTTGTAAGATATTAAGTTTGGCACTCTATAAGTGGCGTATCTAATGTCATGTATGCAATAAACTATTTTGCCACCAATGAGGAAAGTTTTGAGATAAAGAAGAGATATTTACAAAGTACACTTTGTTTCAACAACAAAATCTGCAATGTTAATCTAACAACAGCAATATTAATTTCTTCAGGCTAGGCACAGTGTGTAAGGGAGAAGTGTTATGGTCAATTAACATGGCCTTAAGTTTACTGGAACTTACTTTCAAACAGTTCTTAGAATGAAATTCAAAGTCAACTTTAATAGTATTTGAAATATAAAGTGATGAGGCTGCAAACTACAAACCATAAAGCATCTTGGGTGGCTTTCTACCATCTGCATATAATAATAATAATAATAACAATAATAATAATAATAATGATGATGATGATGATGGTAGTAGCAGTAGTAGTAGTAGTAGTAGTAGTAGTAGTAGTAGTAGTAGTAGTAGTAGTAGGGGAGAATGGTAGAAATGTTGTACATGAGATATGCTAATGCAAGTGAATGAATTTTAGAGACATGATACTGGTGTGTAAATTATCCACTGGGAGTTACATGAAATGTATAACTTAGAAAGGGTATGGAAGTGACATGAAAACCAGCGAGTACAGATGATTCTAAAGACATCGAAGTTCTTTGAGATTTTAGATATCCAATTTTATATTGAGTTAAAAGACAAGATAGGGACTTGTAAAATCATTGATAATACATTGTAGAAGTATGCTGGAATTGATCTCAAAGAATAAGAAACATTTTGGATGTAGCTTAAATATAGGACTGCAATTATCATCATCATTATCATCACTATTTAACATACATTTTCTTTCCTGGCATGTGTTGGTTTAACAGAAGCTAGTAAACTACAGGTCTGTAGCAAGCTACACACACACACACACACACACACACACACACAATGGACTTCTTCCAGTTTCCCTCTACCAAATCTACTCACAAGGCTTTGGCCAGTCCAGTGCTATAGTAGCTGGATATTTATGCAGGGTACTACACTGCAGGGGGATTGAAAGAAGTATTTCGTGTGTGTGTGTGTGTGTGTGTGTGTGTATGTATTCTTGTCTTGACATCACACGATAGTTGTAAACGAGCATCACTGTCATACAAGTGAAGTCTGTTTCCAGTTTTCAGTGGAAAATAAGTCTGGTCGTGGGAAATATTATATTGTTTGAAAAGAGATGAGGGTTGGCAACAGGAAAGGCATCTGACTGTAAAAAATCTATCTCAATAAACTCAATCCAACCCAAGGATGTTACAATAATGATGATGAGAAATGTCTTAACAGATGTAAAGCAGATATCTCAACTGATTCAGTTAGACCTTTCTAAAGAATACAGAAAGGGTATCACAAAACTGAGAAAAAGGTTAATAATTTATGTTAGAATTAACTAACCAAACAATCAGATTTCTTTTGGCAGGGTCAAGAATACTAGATATTATAAGGAGACTGATATTTTAGTATTGATTGCATTTAGACCTTCTTGGAGTTTGGTACAGTCTTCTGGTTTGTTTGATCTTGCTGAATCATACAAACCATACTGGCATGGAAGACAAACAATAAGTGATGATGATGGATCCTACAACTTATTACTTATCAGAATCTAATCCAAAAATGGGCTTCTGATAAATGTATCTTTCAAAGATAAAACACAAAGTACTTTAAAAATGCTGAAATTTTTAAAAGTCATTGATAAAGAAGACAAACAGGAAACACCAAGCATGGTTTAGAGTTGATACATTAACATGTGAAAATGGAAATACTAGTGTCAATAAATGACATCTAAACTGAACCAGTGAATGAGCCTTTATGTGGTCACTAGAGGTGCAAGAAGTAGCAAACAACTCTTCCTTAAATCATAGCCTATCATCTTAACAAAAGAAAGACACAGTATATCTCAGAATACATTACTCATTGATTGAAAAAGATGCTATTGTCACAAGTGGAACATCTTTGATAGGTTTTCTGGATTAAGGTTGACTTAAAACAATGTCTAAGTAATTATATTCCTTAGATTACATTTAATCATTAAAATCTTTATAATTAGTCTAAAGCTCTAAATAACAGACAGCATCTAAAATTTTGCATGAGCAAAACTATTTGGTAAACAGCTATGTTCACATTTGTTTACTTTGATATTTTTTTTATGGAGTTGCCAATACAGCTACTGCCAACTCTATTACCGGATTTGACATAATTATTGTAAACACAACATTAAAATCATTTGGTAATGCCAAAGCAGTCAACACTTTTCTGTGTATGAAACATTGCATTCTGAGGTTTCTTCATCAATATTTAAAATCCTGAATTTGAACCTTGTGACATCCACAAATTTTTTACCAATCTGGGCCATTGGCTTCAAAAATCTCCTTAACAATGATATCAGTCAGCAGCTTCAGTCAAGGTCAGAATAGGGGTGCAGAAGAGGAATTTATCTTGAATATTGCTTTTAAACCTTTAGCATTCAAATTACTCTGTCAAACATAATGCTTATCTATTCATATTGTTTTGAATTAATCATACATTATTTCGTAGCCTTGAGATTTCAATGATGTGATTGTTTATTTTTAGAATGACATTGTCAGGTAGATCTGGTCATTTTGAATATAGAACAGGTAGAATATTTGGTCCTGATATGGCCAGTTTGAATACTAAATAAAGACTGGGAACAAACAGCAGCATTAGTTGACTTATATCTTTGAGTATAGAAGAGAGGAGTTCTTTGACTTCATTAAATACTTGACATCTTGCTACATCTCACTTATCTGCCTGGATATAGTATTATTAAAAACAGAGACACTCCATTTAGTAGCAGCATCCTCTCCAAAAACAATTCAACTGATCTCTTCAGCACATGGTGGCATAAGTTACTTATCAATTGTGTGAAGTTTCTTTACCTGAGTAATCTTATATGCAACAATGCATGAAGCCCACACTGCATTAGGGTATATTTTTTTCTTTTTATAAAAGCTTCTAGTGGTGCTTAAGATGCTGTCATTTGAAACCTGATAACAGATGTTAGAAATAATTTTCATCCCGTTTGACTAATCTTTGATATCTTGTTTCTAAATGAAGTTTTAATGTAGAAGACTTCATTGAATCGTTACTCTGCACTTTGAAACCTGCAGCACACATTGGCAAACTCACACCACCTTTTTTCTGATAAGTAAATCCAAATTTAATACACTCATTTAAGTATTCCATAATGGTCATAAACTCTGGGTCTCTTTTACAGACCCAAAGCTCACTTTTCATAATTCTAAATTTAATTTTAAAATAGAGTTATTGCAACAGTAATAATTAAATTAATTTCCAATTCATTATTCTTACATCAATGAACGGTTATTTAAATTAATTGATGCAGTAATTAATATTCAATAAAATTAAAATTTTAAATCTTAGAAATCATAAACATCATAACATTTTAATCTTCAACAACTTAGATAGCAATGTACTTGCCCAGACAGGAAGAAAGCGCGCTGGCAGAAACATTAGCACACCAGGCAAAATACTCAGCGGTATTTCGTGTCTTTACATTCTGAGTTCAAATTCCACCGAGGTCGACTTTGCCTTTCATCCTTTCAGGGGTCGATAAATTAAGTACCAGTTACGCACTGGGGGTCGATCTAATCGACTTAATCCCTTTGTCTGTCCTTGTTTGTCCCCTCTATGTTTAGCCCCTTGTGGGCAGTAAAGAAATAAGACAGGAAGAAAGCCCACGTTCACGAAGGAAACAAACCATGCGTCTGCTGTCCTTTATGAAGTAGTACAAACACTCACTTTGCAATTTTCTAATGGACCACTGAAAGTTTTGTCATGGACCACTAAAGTCCAAGGACCATTAGTTGAGAATTGCTGTCCTAAACACAGGCTTAACCCTTCAGCATTTAAACCATCCACAACCAGCCTAGACATCTTAGTTGTTTTAGGTTCAAATCAGCCGAATCCAGCTTCTCATACCTATCCTACAATGTCATTCTAAAAATAAACAAGGACATCACCAACGTCTCAAAGCTACAAGATAATGTATGACTAATTCAAACTAATTTGAATAAATACGCATTATATTTGACAGAGTAATCTGAATGTTAATGACTGTTAAAAAGATATTTTACGAAATCCTTGATTATTCCCAAAATGAATCCAAACCCAATGTATTTAATTAAAAATTGGTAAAAAAAAAAAAGGCCCAAGACATCTTTTGATAGAATTACTGTGTTTCTTTTTATATTCTTCTTTTTCTTTCTAGTAAAGTGTAATTTGGTCACAAAAATACTACAACTTTACAATTAATGTGTAAAGCTCTACTGAAACCACGTACAAGAGTGCAGAATTCTAACATAATTCTACAATATTTTAACATGACAATAGTGACGATAATGATGATTAATATTGGTTGTCTTGTAGGATTTTTAGCTGCATTTATTAATTATGGAAAATTTCAACTCTACTTTTGACTGAAGTATGAACACAAATGAGAATTTTGAGTACATTAAAAAAAAAAACAGGTTAAAAAATTGGTGTTTTATCCAGAACAGCTGCTTGAATAGTTAAACAAGCTGATGAAGTTTGAGTAAGCAAGATCAATGACAAATAAAACAAATTTGAAACATTGTCAGAGCAGTGCAAACGGTTAAATGGGTAAAAGACATGGGACTAAAATGCTTTGGTGACACCCCACTCCCTTTTATACCATTAAGAGTCAGCCAAATTTAATAAACAACATGTAAATTGCTTAACTTCCTCTGTATTCAGAAGAGGGATTTCAATAAATATATATATATATATATATATATAAAAGGAAAGAAAGAAAAGCTATCCTATGGGAAAGTACTTTAATGTACTGAATAGCGAACTGGCACGGTTGCAAATTTCAGTGGAAACCAAGTTTCTCTCATCGGCAGTCTAAGCAGTAACAGCTTCATACAAAGTTAACAGAAAACCAGAAATCTAACAGATTATTGTATAATGTTAAAAAAATGCCTGACTACTCATTAAATAGAACTTACACAAATGGGACCAATTAACCTTTTGCAAAATCATGAAAATCATTAAGTCACAATGTTGTAGCCTTTCGTTTATCACAATTTTCTGTAGGAATTACCACCATAAACATCTCCCACTACAATATATGAATAATTGTTGTATTTTATATTATACATTTTCACAAACATACACACATGTTCGCACACACGCACATATACGAAACAAGAAAGTATAACTACTTATATAAAGGTTACATACAAATAGGAACCAATTATTATTGTTGTGAATGAATATGGAAGAGGAAAAGTGTAAGTATTAAATATCAGAAACTTATATCTATAGATATAAAAACATATACTTCTGGTTTAATGGAAATATTAAAATGTACATAACAATTTATTGAAGAATATTTCTAAAAATTGATTTCAAATTTTGGTACAAGGCCAACAATTTCAGAAGGGATAAGCCGATTACATCAACCCCAGTGTTCAACTGGTGTTATTTTATCGGCCCTGAAGAATGAAAGCTAAAGTCAACATCAGTAGATTTGAACTCAGAACATAAATTCGGAAGAAATAACGCTAAGCATTTTTTTCCACTGCAGTAACAATTCTGCCAGCTCACCACCTTTGATATTTTTCAAAATTATCATGGAAACCGAACCAGTCTATAGGAAATTTTTCAAATTCTTTACTTTTCATCATTCTCATCATCATACCCTGACATCTCTGTCAAGCAGCATTTTAATATACTTTTGATATGAACAAAAGTATTCAAGATCATTAAATTAATGAAAGCTCTGATGTTAATATTTTTGGGCAAAATTTCAATGTACAAAGAGAATTTATCTATAAACATTAAAATTTTTCTGATAGCTCAGAGGAATGTGTTTATGTGTGTTGTTTCAACTTTTATTTATTTGTGAAACCTCATTTAAACAGTAAATTGGTTGTTTATTTCAATTATGTCTTTTATTTTTTACTTGTTTCAATCATTAGACTGCAGCTATGCTGGGGCACCACCTAGAAGAATTTTACTCAAACAAACCAACCCCAGTGCTCATTATTTTTTGTTACCCCTGGTACTTATTCTATCAGTCTCTTTTGCCAAGCCACTAACTTACAGGGATGTAAACAAACCAACACCAGTTGTCAAGTGATGGTGGGAGACAAACACAGACACAAAAACACACACACACACTCTGTATACACCCCCCACACACACACACACACACACAACAGGCTTCTTTCAGTTTCTGCATTCAGAAAACTTTGATCAGCCTGAGGTTAAAGTGGAAGACACTTACCCAAGGTGCCATGCAATGGGACTGAACCCAGAACCATGTGGAGGAGAAGCAAACTTCCTGACACACCTGTAGCCATATATTTGTTTTGATTCCTCCAGACTAACTCATACAGAAGTCAACACAAGACTGTTTACTGTTATATCTAAATAAAATAATGCACTGACTAGGTTAAGAGTTCAAATCTCTATCCTAAGACAAGGCAAGAGGCTAATTATCTCTGCCAGATAATTTGAAAGCAAAGTGCTACTTCAAAGTAATATTTGAGTTTATGACATAAGAAATTAGAAACTTCAGGAGACATGAAAGTAGATAAAGCTATAAATAATGTGGATAGCCTTTGACTTTACTATCTAAAGGGATTTTTAACCCAATATTTGCACACTCTTTGAGTATTTTGCATTAGAAGAAGCGCTAAGCCATAAAACCTTCATTTCAACATTCTTACAAATTGAATGAATTTTTAAAAGCTTCTAAATCTTGCCAAGGCAATTGGCACAAGATAAAACACAATACATTCACATATGTTTGAAGAGATTAGTAAAGGTCTGCTCCAGTAAGTGTCAGTAGAATAGAAACAAATTATTGGGTTTATAATTAGGTTGTAATAATAATAAGAAATATCTAACATTTCAGGTGAAGTCCAAGCATGGCCATATGTTTCAAGGAGTTTGGCTGACAATCACATGATTCTTAGTTCAATCTCATTGCATTATACCTGAAATGAGTGTTTCCTACCACACTTCTAGTCAACCAAAGGCATGTGAATAAAACTGAATCAATGGAAACTGTGTAGAAGCTCATTGGATTAGTTATACTTATTCTTAGGCAAAAGAATTAATCCATCACCCTTAGGTGCTTTTAGTGGAATTCACTTTGTTCCAAGCATTCAAACCAAGTCTGTAGGTAACTTGATATTTTGATCCCTTACTCCTAACCAAAAAGTTGTTGTTCCCTTATTCGTTTAACCCAGGGTTTCTCAACCATTTTCTCACCTAAGGACCCCTTTGAGTCCTATTTAACTCGGATGAATCCTCCAAGCCATTCAGTGTTAATAAAACTTTATTATATTTTTATAATTAGATATTATTAGGAATTGTATAAAAACAATTATGAAAATATTTTGTGTATTGTAGAAGTATAATCAATTTAATTTGTATATGACCCCCCCCCCCTTAGCCCTCAGGGGTCATACAGATCCCAGCTGAGAACCACTGCTTTAACCCGTTGGTTTGAAGAGCCCTGCAAAAAGGTCATGGGTACTGCCCTGTTTCCTCTTACAAACCCGATAAGCAATTGAATAATGAAAAAAAGAGAATGAAAAATATTCTTTTATGCGCTGTTTTTTCATATTATTTCATTTTCCAATGAAGGGTTCTGCTTAAAGCATTAGGGATTTTTTTTTTATGGCAACTTAACATAGCTCATCTTTTTATTTTTCATTTTTACTGTATTAGATATTAGACAAAACAATTTTGTTGAAACTATTTGGCATCTATTTTTAAATTATGAAAGAGTTTGTTACTGAAGTTAAGTTTCAATACAAAGAAATTTATATGAAATTCCTGCAGTGAAAATGTGATTGTATCCTGTATTCAAGCGTTATATCAACTGCTGCAAGCGTGCTTTTTAACATGCATTTACTTAAAATAATAAAAAAATTGTTATATCATTCATTATCTTTCAGACACAGACCCTAAATTACAGAATTACAGAAAAGTTTAACACCAGTTTTCATTTCAGGTTGAATAGTGGGTGGATAGAGAAGAGATGGGTATCTGCCTGGAATCAAAAAAAATCTTCTTTCGCCTGAATCTTCACAAAATTGGCTCATTTGAATATCTTACAGTTACAAGAAAATGCAACAGATATTCAAAATGAAGATATTCAAAATCCCTCATAAAGTTCACCTACTCTTTCTTTACACACTCTTTCTCTACCAAATATCCCCAACTTAATATCTGTCTGTTTATCTCAGTTACTAACACAATTCTGTTATATTAGGTAAAACTTAATATAATTTCACTCGTTTTTTTGCCATTTGAAGTAATATGTAAAACGAGGTGATAGATGCAAAGACGGGAAATGGACATAAAAACATGAATGACATGAAGCTTAAATTTCAATGTGTTTTTTTAATTCAAAGTAACAGCTTGATAAGAATCTTACTAACTTCCTCTTATATGTAAACTGAGATATCATAAAAAAGGGAGTCAAAAAAATTGAGAACAGGCAACCTACCAGTTGCTGCAGCAACTTCTATATTGCTCATTAGGTGCCTAACACTAATCAGTTTCAACTGCTAGAAAATGTATCTAACACATTCCAAGAACTATATCCTTACTTTCATTAAAGAAGCTATTAGACAAAACTGAAAGAATGCACAAGTAAATGGCTTTAAGGCTAATGTTTTTGAAAAGAAGTATATTCTTGCTACTGTTAAAAAGCCCTGAAAAAGTTGCAATCTTTACCTACTTAGGAAGGAAGAAAGAAAAATCCCACCAATCCTAGCAGGAATTGAAAATAGAATGTAGAGGACAGAGATTCAATACTGCAAACCATTTTGTTCAGTACTCTACCAAAATCTACAAATCCACCTCGCTTTGTAAAATTAAGATACAAAATAATTTCTTACATGTATAAAGCCAGTTAAATTGACTTGAACACTTATATCAGTTCCGGAAGGATGGAAGGCAAAATTAATCTTTGACTAGATTCAACATGAGAACCAGAAGAACTGTAGCTAAATATAGTGATATTTTGTCTATTACACTAATAATGTCTTTGCATTTTGACTTAACTTCAGGAAAATTATAAAAGACTTGAATTGTAAATACAAACATGTATAATATTACATGCCAAATATTCGCTTATGTCTTGTACAAACTGTCAGTTCTCCTCATTGATTCTAAGCATCTTATACTAACTTTCACTCCTCTGCATATTTTTGGCTCATTCTGCAGTGAACACCATCCAAGCTTTTCTCCTGATCTCTTCTCTTAACCTTCAGATCCTAACCTAAGAAAGAAAGACACAGATCCTTATGTCATAAAGAAGTTACTTCACTTGGAAAGTGATCAGTCTGAAATAAAACCAACACAAGGCTGTATGTTTAAGAAGCTTAATTTGCAACCATGCGGTTTCAGGTTCAGTCCTACTCTGAGGCACTTTGAGCAAGTGTCTTCTACTAAAGCTCTTGGCCAACGAATGCCTTGTGAGTGAATTTAGTAGATGGAAATTGTGTTGAAGCCCATCGTGTGTGTGTGTGTGTGTGTGTGTGTGTGTGTGTGTGTGTGTGTGTGTGTGTGTGTGTGAGTGTGTGCTTGTGTCTGTGTTTGTCTGCCACCACCACTTACCAACCAGTGCTGGTTTGCTTATGCCTCCATAACTGAGCGACTAGGCAAAAGGGATTGATAAAGTATGTACCAAACTTAAAAATGAGTACTGGAGTTAATTAGCTTGATTAAAACCCTTCAAGGTGGTGCTCCAGCATAGCATGACAGAAAAAAAACAACAACTAAAAGACAGAAAATAAGGAAGGGAAAGAAAAAAAAGAAACACCAGGCTTGCAAAAACAATTTTAGATGACATAATAAACACATTATTTCTGTTCTGCCATAGTTAGATAGCAGGTGAAGGTGCATGGCCTGGTGGTTAGGGCACTTGGCTCATGATCATAAAGTCATGAGTTCAATTTGTGGTGGCACATCGTGTCCTTGAGCAAGACACATTATTTCATATTGCATCAGTCCACTCAGCTGGCAAAAATGAGTAGTTCCTGTAATTCAAATGGCCAGCCTTTTCACATTTTGTATCATGCTGAATCTCCCTAAAAACTACATGTCTGTGGAGTGCCTAGCCACTTGCGTGTTGATATCATAAGGAGGCTCTTCCATTGATCAGATCAACTGGAACCCTCGTTGTCGTAACCATTGAATGCCTGTAGATAGAAGTAGGAAAGAACTCCAACTATAAAACATATACACACACACATATATATATATATATATATATATATATACTTTATACGACGGGCTTCTTTCAATTTCCGTATACCAAATCCACTTCACAAGGCTTTGGTCGGCCTGAGGCTATAGTAGAAGACACTTGCCCAAGGTGCCACGCAGTGGAACTGAACCCGGAACCATGTGGTTGGTAAGCAAGCTACTTACCACACAGCCACTCCTATGCCAATGTATTAGTGGTTAATATTATCAAGACTGGTGTATCATCACAATAATGTGTTATCTTACAGAGAACAGAGAAGTGGTGCAGAGTTGGATGAGGCGTCAATAAAACTGAGAAGTCACAGATACTTGAAGATTACAGGAAATCAAAGTTGTGTGCCCTTTGTCTTTATATCATTGAGAATTTTAACCTTACAGGAAACCTCTCATGTTCCAGTAATACTCAACTGATGACTGTCTAAAACACTACCTTTACATGTCAAAAGACTAAATTTCTTTTTTTCTTTTTTGTTTTGTTGAAATGGAACTAAAATCTACAGTTGTATATCCAAAGCAACCTGACCTACTCGATTAGCATGCGGTTGGCATGGTAACTATATTCTTTTACCCTTTTATCCTTTTACTTGTTTCAGCCATTAGACTGAGGTCATGCTGGGGCACTGCCTTGAAGGGTTTTAGTCGAACAAATTGACCCCAGGACTTATTATTTTTTTTAAAGCCTAGTACTTATTCTATCAGTCTCTTTTGTCAAACCACTAAGTTATGGGAATGTAAATACACCAACACCGATTGTCAAGTGGTGATGGGGGACAAACACAGACACAAAGACACACACATGATGGGCTTCTTTCAGTTTCCATTTACCAAATTCACTCACAAGGCTTTGGTTGGCCTGAGGTTATAGTAGAAGACACTTGCCCAAGGTGCCACGTAGTGGGACTGAACCTGGAACCATGTGATTGTGAAGCAAACTTCTTATCACACAGCCATGCTTACACCAAGCAAACTTCTTCTTGAGGCCTAGGATTCGTAAAGCTGATTGCTCAGTTTCCATGGTGTATAAGTAAATACGATGCTGGTCTGCTGTGGGGTTCAAAGACAGCAATTTTGAGGGAAGGAGACAAGTTGATTACACTGACCCCAGTACTTGACTGATTTCTTTATTTTATTGCCCCCCCCCTTACCTCCCCCCTTCCATCCCCCAAAAGAATGAAAGGCAAAGTTGACATCAGTAAGATTTGAATTCAGAACATAAAGAGCCGGAAGAAATGCGACTAAGCATTTTCTCTGAAGTGCTAATGATTCTGCCAGCTTACCGCCTTGGTAACTCTATATATCTGACTGTAAGGCCTCCGAGTTTATTGTAAGAACTACACAAGATATCAATAACATTATAATCCATTAATCAGAGCTATTATTGATTACTCTCTGTCACTGCTGCCCTTCGTTAACAATTAAATTCTTTACTTCATAATCATCATAATATTTAAGGTATTTTGTCTTTCAGTATTTTATAGTTATTTCTATACATTCTGGTCCTACATTATACCTGGCTATAATCATTACTGAAACCAATAAACACTTGTTAGTAATTGATCTATGAACCATGTGGCTATTATTACTGAACTGGTTTCATTCAGATATATGAAACCAGTTTCAAATCTGGGGCATATAGTACTAGAAACAAACAATATTTGTTGATTTTGCTTAGCGCCAGTTCAAACATGACTAAGAAATATAACCTTGAATGAAAAGCATTCTGACTTTGTTTTAGACAGTGCATGCAGAGGTATATTTACTTCTTTATTGCCCACAGGGGGCTAAACATAGAGGGGACAAACAAGGACAGACAAAGGACTTAAGTCGATTACATCGACCCCAGTACGTAACTGGTACCTATTTAATCGATGAAAGGCAAAGTCGACCTCAGCAGAATTTGAACTCAGAACGTAATTAATGGCAGACGAAATACTGCTAAGCATTTCGCCCATCGTGCTAACGGTTCTGCCAGCTCGCCGACTTATGTAGAGGTATATTATCCTATATCCTTCATACAATCATTTAGAGCAGTGGTTCTCAACCAGGGTCCATATAAGATTTTGTGGGGTCCACGTTAGCAAAATAATCAATTGGGGATCCACAGCAGTATTTTAAGGGTTTTGATTTAAATGTGTGCATTGCAAGAAACAGCCAGGTTTCTTTCTCTAACATTTTACATAGTTGAACCTGTACAGGTAAATGAATGAATAACGAAATAAAATAAGTTTTTAAGCATCAAATGGCTATAGGGTCCACCAGAATAAAATAGTAATCAAAGGGGTCCACAGATAAAAAATGGATGAGCATCACTGATTTAGAGGATCTTCAGTTTTGGTACCCAGTATGTTCTGGCAAGAGGTAGTTACATTGGTGGATACATATATAGTGATAATGAATATCTCATATACAGATATGGATAATATTCTAGTGATTTTCTTTGCTGAGTTTATCAGCTCAAAATCATTGTTTATTAACTAACCTTTCTATCATTTATTGTTTGTGTACATGTGTGTGTCTTTGTCTAGACATCATGTGATAGGTGTAAATGAGCACCACTGTCAAATGAGGTTGATTCCAGTCTTCTCTGAAAAACATGCTTGGAACGCAAGGTGAGGGTTGACAATAGGAAGGGCTTCTAGCAGTAAAAAATTCTTCCTTAATAAATTCTATCTGACCCATGCAAGCATGGAAAAGAGGATGTTAAATGATGTTGATGATGTTGTTGTTGTTGTTGTTGTTGCTTCAACATAGAATTCAATCTACTTCAGTAGTATTTGTTGACAACAACAAGATTGAATAGAATCATGAGACTGTATAGAAACCGAGACAATTTCCAAAGAGACAAAACGATAAAGGTCCAAGCAGTGAACAGATGGCATATAAAACATTTGGAAAAACATGTTGCTATGGGTTTAGGAGATTAGGTGGGAAAGGCAAAAAAGTAAAAACGTATGTAAAGTGATATTTGGAAATAATTCTAAGCCAGATGTGATTTGAAAAATAAGAATTCGTTGCATGGAATTTTTTTTACAGAGTTTAAGTTTTCAAATCCAATCTGTTGCTGAGAAAGATGACTGAAACATGCAAGACTGGCTGAAACTAATAAGAGATAATACTATCTGGCATTGGGATATTGTCTGGAGGAGTGGTTCGCAACCATTTTTTATCTATGGGCTCCTTTGATTCCTATCTTACTTTGGTAGACTCTCATAATCATTTGAAGCTCGCTTCCCAACCATATGGTTCCAGGTTCAGTCCCACTGTGTGGCACCTTGGGCAAGTGTTTTTTACTATAGCCTCAGGCCGACCAAAGCCTTGTGAGTGGATTTGGTAGACGGAAAGTGAAAGAAGCCCATCGTATGTATATATATATATATATATATATATATATATATATATATATATATATATATATAGCATCGTCGTATATAGGTATATGTATATATTTATGTGTATGTGAGTCTTTGTGCCTGTGTTTGTCCCCCTGCCATCGCTTCACAACTGATGTAGGTATGTTTACATCCCCATAACTTAGCGGTTTGGCAAAAGAGACCAACGAATAAGTACTTGGCTTACAAAGAGTAAGTCCTGGGGTAAATTTGTTTGATTAAAACCCTTTAAGGCGGTGTTCCAGCATGGCCACAGTCAAGTGACTGAAATGAGTAAAAGAATAAAAGAATAAAAATTGTAGAAGTATAGCCATAAATTTTGATAATAAAATTTTATAAGGACCCCCAAGGGTTGAAAATCACTGGTCTGGAGAAATATCTTATATCAGATTTGCCATACATGTTACTGTGTTACTGAATATTATTTTATTTAACCATAAAAAAAAACAATTCATAAACCTTTCAAAATATGGTTTTGCTTTTCATTTAATGACAAAGTTTTTCAAATATAATTATTTAGGCAAATCAGAAAATTATTGTATTTGATGGCATAAAAGACAAATGGGAATATCAAATGCACTCCAATTTCAGCAGCACATTTACAGGAAAAAATGATTTTGGTGCATTAAAGCATGTAATGGCCCTGAATTTTCATAGAGGACCCAGGGTAGTTTTTTTGAGACATTTTATTTTGAAATGTGCATTTTATATGTCACCAAAATATGTTAATGACTTGGTGTGTTTTATAACACTAGGCACTCTAATATGGATCAAAATACCTATTTTCTAAATATGCAGGATTCAACCAATAGTCATGTAAAATGTCTAAGCCCATAATATAACAGCTACTGTTAAGACTTGGTGATCCACAGGTGCTGGTACCACATAAAAAGCACCCAGTACACTCTGTAAAGTGGCTGGCATTAGGAAGGGCATCCAGCCATAGAAACCATGCCAAAAAGATGACTGGAGTCTGGTGCAGCCTTTCAGCTTGAAAACTTTTGTCAAACTATCCAACCTATACCAGCATGGAGAATGGATGTTAAAAGATGAAGATGATGATGATGAAGAGGTTTGGGGTCTTAATCTATAAACCTTAACCATTCAATCATAATAATCCCTGTTTAAAAAAAATATCATTGCAGTAAGGCTTTTGTTTCCATTTCTACTCATCACCATCATCATCATCCTTTCACATCTTCTTTCCATGCTTGCATGGATTTCATGAATCTATTCTACAAAATATCTCTCCACAGTCATGGCTCCTTATCAGCTTTCACCACTTCTGCCCATATCTTCTTCAGTGTTCCTCTCCCACTCAGATCTCTTGCTACTTCTTTATCCAAATATCACCCTACATATACATCACACGTCTGTACCAGGGCAGTCTTGTTTCTTGCACACTACATCTGATTCCCCACATACTCAGTTTTCCTCTCGGCTTATTTGTGCTCCATCATTCAAACACACTAATATTGTATATCCAGTGAAGCATGCTTACTTCACTTTATTCCAAGCATTGCATAATCTCTGTATTCAATGCCCCTATTGCTAATGTAATTAGATACCTTTAGACCTTCAGTTGCAGTTTAGCAGTAAGAAGTTGGAACACAATTTTATATGATATTTCAACTCTCTAATCTGTTTACACATATTAATACCCCCACTATATATATATATATATATATATATATATATATCATCATTACCATCATCATCATCTTTTAACATCCGTCTTCCACACTAGCATGGTTTGGAGGACTGTACCGAGCTCCACTGTCTGCTTTGGTTTGGTTTCTACAACTGGGTGCCCTTCCTAATGCCAACAACTTTTCTTCAGAGCAAACTAGATGCTTTTTACATGCCACTACTAGCATGCACACACACACACACACACACACACACATATATATATGTATAATAATATAGATTTAATCAAAAAATTAAATGTGGTACTTAAAATGTTTGAGGCACCAGAATTTGGTAGGGTAAAAACCAAAAACAAAATCAAGAGATTTGGTGAATAAAATTTGAAGAAAAGCAACAAAAATTCATTAGGTTATAGCAGTACGTACGTTTTGTACAAACTTCATTTATTTATGTAGTGAGAACACCACATAAGATGTGCAATGAAAATGTACTCCTCAGCTGCATAATGGAAGTTCATTTTAGAAAGTCATTTTGTAGATGTGTGCAAATACAAGAGTAGGAGATGAAGAAAATACCATCTTGACTGGGCAGTTAATCAACAGTATACTTTAGATTAAAAAAGAATTTTGTTTATCTTAATTTTGAAAAATAATAGAAATATAAAAAATACCCACATTATTTATGGGATGACCCAATATGTGTGTGTGTATGTGTGTGTGTATGTGTGTGTGTGTGTGTGTGTGTGTGTGTGTGTGTGTGTGTGTGTGTGTGTGTGTGTGTGTGTGTGTGTGTGTGTGTGTGTGTGTGTGTGTGTATGTGTGTGTATTATATTTGCATAAAGGCATACATTTATAGGGAGTATAGCTAGCTGATTTGGTTGCGTTTCATGCCTGGTACATATTTTAAATGACTCAACAAAAAACAAAAAACAAAACCAATACAAAAAGGATTATAAAAATTCAGATGAGCAAAATAAAGTATTGCAAAGTATTCAGCGAGTCACAAATCCGACTTTAAATCTGTTTAATTTTAAAACACAAACATTTGAAATCTGGTTTACTTAGTCATTCATTCAAATTTCATCTGCCACCTTACTCAACATGTAAACCTAAACTAAAAGTGTTTACTAGTTATGTTAGCAATCCACTCATAGTAAAAAAAAAAACTCTATTAAAAAAGTCCTCTTTCTACCACCTAAAGTAACCCCCACCCCACAACTCCAAAGTAGAACTTTAAGATAGCAATGTCAAAATATTTAATCTCAGTCAAGGAGTGTTCCATTCCATACAACACATCTACTAGAAAAAATAAAATACTAACACTGTATTACTAGACAACGAAATAAAATGTGTATAAGAGTAAATAGAATACTATAAACTAAAGACAATTCTGAAACATCAGAAAGTCTCAAAATAAAAGAAAAAGAGAGAGAAAAGAAGGAAAAAAATTACAAATTGTTTTTCAAATTAACCTCCCCCACCCCACCCTGTTTTGTGATTTATCTATTTTTGTTTTTCCCTTTTTTGCTACTTTCATTGTATCTTGGAAGATAAATGTTCCTATTTGGAACTGAATACTTTAGAAGTGTAAAGTGGCTGTTGAAAACTATTGTGAAAGAAATACAAAAATAGTAAAAAAAAAAAAAAAAGGATAGTGGGGAAGGGGAAGAAGTAAGGGAGAGGGAAAGTTAACAGGATATTACCTTTAAGAGGGTGGAAGACTTGTGAAACACAATGCAAAAGAACTGAAAGTACATGGAAAGAATCAAAAAACAAAACAACGAAAAAAAAAACAATGTTGCATCAATTGTTCAGAATGAAACCACATTGAGCAAAAACATATAAAAACAACCCCTAAAAACCTCGGAAAAACTATCAGTTTCATTAAGCTCTAGCTTATGACCTGACAATTAATGTACAATAACAACAAAGACAGATAGCAGCCTCATCATCATCACCAGCAGCAGTAGTAATTGCAGTAATAGAAAAAGGGTAAAAAGAAAACCCATATGATGTTCATTGTGTAAGTTTTCAACTGATCAATGAGTTAACCACCTAAAAGAACTGTAATCTCATCATTAATTTTGTATGGATTAGATGAGTCTCCTGGGTTACATTTGTCATCATAACAGCCGTATAGATAGAGTGTGTGGTAATAATTATGAGTAACTGGAGTAAAGCACTGACATCTGGATATTCTTCTTCTAAAGTGCCAGCCACACACAGAATGGCAGAAAGAGACAATTTAAAACAGCTCAGTTCCAAATATTTCAAACCAATTGTTATAACAAACTGGAGTTCTGAAGACTGTTTTTCAATGTAGACACCATAATTCTTCACGATGCTATGGCAGCACAGCAGTACATCTGCACAGACTAAGAGTGTTGGACTGAATGTTAGGAAGTCTTCCTCTCACACATGATATAATGAGTCTAGCCCAAATAAAAAAAAAAAATTTTTTAATGAAAGGAAATAACTTTGGTACATCTATCCTCTTTTATCACTGATTCATTCATCACAGATCCAGGATACGTAAGTGCAGGAATTAAATTTGCTTAGGTGGGGTTCAAACCCAGTTTTTCAGGAGGATGTTCTAAGTTCTAAGTCCCTCGAAGGTACCAAGTGTTAAAAAACAGTCAACACCTCACACCAGGCAAAAACGAATTGCTCCATGGAGGTGGCGACAACATGTCAGTGTCCATTATTCTCATTCACTAGCAGAGCAATTCATTTCATCTGGTTTGAAATATTCAATGTTTAAGGGGGACTTTCCACTGGATGAGTCCTGCAGCTAGTAAGCGCATAATAAAACACAAGCATTGAGTATCTGACATTATTAGTCCTTGGAAATGTTGTTTGAAAAAGTTGGGGAATAACTTGGGATTTCAGAATGAAACCAATGTTTTTGCATACATTCATTTATTCATTTATCACTCATTTGTTTAACATGGTGTTGTTCTTTTGGAACCAAACACTCATGATAAATGAAAATAACTGCATTGTTAGTGTTTATGAATTTTGACCATAGTGTTAGATTGATTATCTAATTGTTATACATCTCATTTTTATATTTGTACTACAGTAAGAAAATATTCTGTTATCCTAACAGTTACTGAGAAACCAATATTTTCACCATTATCAGTTGCAGAATCTTTAATTAAGTTACCAATTCTCCTACATCCAGTTTACAATTTCTTACATAAATTACCGCTTTAATAAGTACTATTGTTGTTGGGGCCCTAAGCAACAGAAGGATATATGAGTCTGCCTATTATCGCAGCTCAATGTAATATTCTGTTATTGTTCAATTATAAAAAAACAAAACAAAAGCCACTGAAATCTGATCCATAATCCTAACTAAATGAACTACATTCATTTCTATCTAACTACAACTGGCATTGAGTAAAAAGCACTCAAGGCAATCGTGCTGGTGTCACGTAAGAGGCACTCATGTCACTGTCACGTACAAAAGCACTTGTGCTGGTGCCACATACAAGGCACTTGTGCCAGTGTCACATAAAAAGCACCTGAGCTGGTGTTGTATAAAAGGCCCTGGTACCAATGTCATGCAAAATGCACTTGGGTAAATGTCACATAAAAAGCACTTCTGCAGGTGCCTCGTGAAGGTGCCCATGCCAGTGCCACATAAAAAGGCACCCAGTACACTGTATAGCATCAGGAAGGGCACCCAGCTATAGAAACTATATCAAAACAGACAAATGGAGCCTGGTGCAGCTCTCCAGCTGGCTAGCTCCTACCAAACTGTCCAACCCATGCCAGCATGGAAGATGGACATAAAATGATGATGATGATAACTACAACCCCCACTTTACATATTTGTATTTAGTAACTCAATTGATATGTCTTGATTATGCAGTGTCATTCCTATTCACTTTCTAAAAGTACCTTTTTTTTTTCCTGATGATTTCTTTCCAAACAATAACTACTGTGTGGTTTCTGATTACTTGCACAAGAAAGTAATTTACTGTTCTAAACAAATAACAGCTAGGTTCATTACTGGATAATTAGGTGAGTTTTCAACCAAAGCATTCTGTCTGTCTTTTCTTTTCTTTTTTTTTCTCTTTTAATTTTTCATTTTTGCACACATTACAAATGCAAAAAAGATAGATATTATAGCAATTAAAATTGTATCTATGTACGGTTTCAAAGATGTGAATTTGGATAATGCTTCTTATCTATTTGGAACACCATAATGAAAGCCAGCATTTTTAAAAAACTCCCATAGAACTTTGTTATACCTTTCATGAATGAAAGTAAGACATCAGTTTCACAAAGCAATGTATACACTGGAACATAAAAATTCTTGTAGTTATTAACATCAGTGTTTTAACATCCACTTTTCCATGGTTGCATGGGTCAGATGAAGTTTATTGAGGCATATTTTCTATGGCCAGATGCCAACCCTCACCTCTTTACAAACAAGGTTGTATTTCCCCATGGTTAGACATAATTTCACAGAATATCAGAAATAAATGACACTGCTTGTATGGTATCAAGCTAAGGACACACACACACACACACACACACACACACACACACATATATATATATATATATATATACACTTTATTTAAAAGCAGCAGAAATATAACAAAAAAACCGTTACTCTGAGTTTCACGTTCCCGTTCATCGGACAGTTTTGTCTA
>NC_068988.1:28379751-28381778 GCF_001194135.2 Octopus bimaculoides
TGTGTGTGTGTGTGTGTGTGTGTGTGTGTGTGTGTGTGTGTGTGTGTGTGTGTGTGTGTGTGTATAACAGGCTTCTTTCAGCTTCCACATACCAATTCCACTCACAAGGCTTTGGTTGTTCTAGAGTTATAATAGAAGGTACTTGCCCAAGATGTCACACAGTAGGACTGAACATGAAACCATGTGGCTGGGAAGCGAACTTCTCAATCACATAGCCATGATTGCACCTATTATATTCTATAGTTATATTTTATCAGACTGATCAACATAGACTGAAAATTTTGATTTGAAAGTGATTCTTCTTGACAAATATCAGACTGGAAGAATTCTCACTGAGAGAATCAGGCAAAATACCATACAATATTTCTTTTGACTCTAAGCTAGCAGAATTATTATTAGCATGCTGGGCAAAATGCTTAGCAGCATTTCATCTGTTTATATGTTCTGAGCTCAAAATTCCACTGAGGTCAACTTTGCCCTTCACCCTTTCAGGGTCAATAAAATAAATACCAGTTGAACACTAGGGTCGATGTAATTGATTTACCAACTCCCTTAAAATTGTTTGCCGTGTGCCAAAATTTGAAACCAATGTTTCTTCTGACTTCTGAGTTCCAATACCACTGAGGTCTACTTTGTCTTTCATCCTTCTAGGGACAACAAGTATTAGTCAAGAACTAGGACAAGGCAGCAAACTGGCAAATCATTAGCACATTGGACAAAATGCATAATGGCATTTCTTGTGGTTCTTTACATTTTGAATTCAAATCCTACCAAGTCAAATTTGCTTTCCATCCCTTCAGGGCAGATAAATAAATCATCTGTCAAGTACGAGGGGTCAATATAATCAACTAGGCCCCTCCCATCAAAAAAATGCTGGCCTTGAACCCTGCAACAGATTGACATCCTGTTCAGGGGAATTCTGTGATTTTGGTCACTTATTTGCCATGGAAACTGAGTAAGCTTATGAGTCGTAGACCTTGGGAAGAAAATAAGTACTGGAATAGATTCAATCATCTAACCCCACTCCCTTCAAAATTGCTGGCCCTCTACCATAATCAGAACCAATCATTATTAGTGATAAAGAATCCAACACTTTCAATCCAGTCTGGCAGTAAATACATTTGTTATTGTTCATATCACAACCTTGCATTTAAATTGATTACCTCAGGCCAACCAAAGCCTTGTGAGTGGATTTGGTAGACAGAAACTGAAAGAAGACACATATGTGTGTGAATGTGTATCTTTGTGTTTATCCCCAACCAATGCTTGACAACTGATGTTGGTGTGTTTACATCCCATAATGTAGCAGTTCGGCAAAGGAGATCAGTAGAATAAGTACGATGCTTTAAAAAATAAGCAATGGGGTTGATTCATTTGACTAAAATTCTTCAAAGTGGTGCCCCAGCATGGTCACAGTCGAACGACTGAAACAAGTGAAAGATAGAAGATATAAACACTAACGTTAATTATTTAACTGTATTCTGTTCTAATGAACTAATCAACAATTATTTCAGCCAGCAGACACTTTTGATATTAAAATAAAATACACAAATATCAAGGGCCTTTGATCATGATTGACCAATTGATTGATTGTTTAGACAGACAGACAGACAGATAAATAGATAGATAGATAGATAGATAGATAGATAGATAGAAGGATGATTGGATGGATGGACAGAGGGATGGATGGACAGACAGAGGGAAGGATGGACAGACAGAAGGATGGATGGACAGACAGTGGGGTGGATGGACAGACAGAGGGATGGATGGACAGACAGAAGGATGGATGGAGAGATAGAGGGATGAATGGACAGACAGAGGGAAGGATGGACAGACAGAGGGATGGGTGGACAGACGAATATTTCAGCCTCAAGATAATTACTACAATATCACCAACCAAACAAACTCCCACTATTCAAAATTGAGAGTAATTTAAAGAATCCACATACCAACAAGAAACAAACACCAGTAATATTTTGAAAGGATACACAATGGTTATTTGTCTAGACATATAATTTATCTAAATA
>NC_068988.1:28381906-28391906 GCF_001194135.2 Octopus bimaculoides
ATATATATATATATATAATTAATAACAGCAATTTAGCTGATATGATAAAGCTGTGATGTGCACAAGCATGGCTGTGTGGTTAAGAAGCTTGCTTTGAAAACTATGTGTTTCAGGTTCAGACCCACTACAGAGCATCTTCTACTATAGCCCTGGGACAACTAATGCCATGTGAGTAAATTTGGTAGATGAAAACTGTGTATAATCCCATTGTGCATGTGTGTGTGTGTGTGTGTGTGTGTGTGTGTGTGTGTGTGTGTGTGTGTCTATATGTGTCTCTGTGACTGTATTTGTGCCCTGCCACCACTTGACAACCGATGCTGGTTTGTTTACATCCTTGTAATTTAGCAGTTCCACATCAGAGACCAACAGAGTAAGTACTAGACTGAAAAATGGTGTCCCAGCATGGCTGCAGTCCAATGACTGAGACAAGCAACAGGCAGCAGATAAAAGATAAATCACATATATGAATGATGCTTGAGAGTTAAAAATGAATAAAGAGTAAAGATAAAGGAATACCAAGTAAAGATAGAGTAATTTGCTAAAACTGCTGACTGGACAAGTGGTGGACCTTGGTCATTCAGCATTGAGGATTCACTTATTTCATCAACTGAATTATCTGCTCCTGAATATGTTCCAGTGTGTAACTGGCTGAGTATTCCACAGACATTTGTGCTTTTAATGTAATTCTCAGGCAGAATCAATGTAATGCAGTGCATGTGTCATCATCATCATCATTTAACGTCCATTTTCCATGCTGGTATGGGTTAGATGGTTCAAAAAGAGGCTGGCAAGCCGGAGAGATACACCAAGCTCCATTTGTCTGTTTTGGCTTGGTTTCTACGGCTGGATGCCCTTCCTAATGCCAACCACTTTACAGTTGTGTACTGAGTGTTTTTTTATGTGGCACCAGCGGGGTCACCAAGTAGCTTGCAAGACAAAGCCATCTCAGGTGAGAGAAAGAAATGGTTGTGAGCCAGGTCAGAGGTTAGTGTATAAAAGAGGGACAGAGACAGTTATCTTACTATGGTGGGGCTACTTGACTACCAATAGGACAGGGAAGGAGAGGAGAGAGAGAGAGAAAGAGAAAGAGAGTTAGAGTGAGAGAGAGAAAAATAAATGGTGTTGTACTTTTTGAATCCATCCAACAGGATTCCATATTGTCTCCATTTATCCAATTTCACTCACCATCATTATTGTTGTCATCATTTGATATTTGTTTTTCCGTAAGTTGGATGGTTTGATAGGATCCATTGAACCAGAAGACGGTCAACTTCTAACATCTGCTTTGGCATAGTTTCAACCACTGGATGCCTTTTCTAATGCCCACCACTTTACAGTGTGTACTGAATGCTTTTTACATGGCACCACCAGCACCAGTGAGGTCACCATGTACTCCACAAGATGAGATCACTCGACTGATGGATGTCAAACTATGATAGAAGGACAAGAAGATGTCTTGCTGAAGTGGTGAATACACAATTTTTACCAGCTGGAGGAAGGGTGGGGGAGAGAGACAGACAGATAGAGAGAGCGAGGAGAAAGGTTTAGTGAAGGCATATCCTCAAGATACAAGGTGAATATGAGAGAAGGAGACTATAGAAAATGACATCTGCCCAAGATGCCATGCAATAAGATTGAACCCAGGGTCTTGTGGTTATGAAGTGATATTTGCTATCTTTCATCTTACACTTGTTTCAGTCATTGGAATACGACCATGCTGGGGCGCTGTCTTGAAAGGTTTTAGTTGAACAAATCAACCCCAGTACTTACTTTTTAAGTCTAGTACTTATTCTACTGGTCTCCTTTGTAGAATGGCTAAATTACAAGGATGTTAACAAACCAACACTTGTTGTCAAGTGGTGGGGGACAAACATAGGCATGAAGACACAAACACATAGACATATACATGGGGCTTTTACCAAATTCACTCACATGGTATCGGTCAACCTGGGCCTATAAGGAGAAGACATTTGCCCATGATATTATGCAGTGGAATTGAACCTGAAACTATATAGTTGCAAAGCGAGCTGCTTAACCACACAGCTAAGCTAAGCCAAGCCTATACAGATAAATATTCTTCAACTAGATAATCCCAAACTCAGGCGGGATGCTGTTTTCACTTACTGCTGTGTTTCATGAATTTAACAGCTTATCCCAGACATACATAATTTCCAGTACTTTTATCAACTACAGGAAAACAGAATGGAACATAACAATAAAAGTAAGTAAATAAAAAGAAAATCAACCATAACATGACTTTAACTTTGGAATTCTGAAATGTTAAAACATAATACGCGACCAATGAATCACAATGCTTATTCTAGGCTAACAGAGTTCAAATCCCGAAGGAGGAGCATATAGCTAAACTGACAAAGAACATTCTTTCAGTTAATCGTTTATTTAAACAGTTTACTTTACAAAATAATTATATAAACGGCAAAAAGAATTTTTTTAAATGGTATTGTAAGCTATTTGTTGACTGAAAATATTTTTATCTTTAACTGGAAAGAATATGTAGTAAGTATCCAGAGCAAAATTATATAAATTTTGTAATGAAACTTAATATGCTAAAGACAAGCATATTTCCTCAACTAATGATTTGGGCGAGAAACAAATTAAGCTTAGCGACATAAAGTTAAAAGAAATCAACCCAATGCTGTTGATAAAATATTTATAGTGTGTAGCAAGATTACTACTCTGTTTACCAGTTTAAATATGATGTCAGAGTACTATTTAGTTCCTGTTTGCCATAAAGGTGAACCATTCTTGATATAACAAAACAGTAATTAACAAATTAATTTAACAGTAAAGACCACTTAGTATCTAATACTGGTGAGAGCATAATAAAGAACTTGAAATGAATATATTAGTCGATAAGAGGCACTCTGAAATGAGTCTGATGCTTAAAGAGAGAATTTTTCTCTGTGGCAAACTGCAGTGAAAATGGCCTTTTTATAAACCAAATAAAATATGAGGGAGTGCTGAAAAGTTCCTGGCTTTAAAGGTATCGTGAAAGGCCTGCTTGGAGGCCCAACCTTCTGAGTTCTTTTACAGGGCTTAAAAAAAAAACTGAAGGACCACTGCAATAAGTGTGTGAATCTGAGAGAGGAATATGTTGGATATAATCATAATTAATTGATCCTCCTGTATTTTCTTTTACCCAAAGCCAAGAACTTTTCAGCACCTCCTCATATGTCCCAAACATATTTGAACTGTTTTAAAAGTTTTATTTCAGAACACTGTTCCACATGCCAACCATGAATTGTGATCTGGCCTTCCAGTTGCAGCACACAGTTAGTACATAATTTCTACTAATTTCTTATAAGGAAGAAAAGGCTTTCACTCATTTCAGAGTTATCCTACTTGGTATCTAATATTGATGAGAGCATAAAGAGCTCAGAATGCATATACAAGTGCAGTGATTCCAAAACTTTTTTAGACTGCTGCCCCCTTGACACCCAAGTCACATTCCTAGTACCCCACGACTACACCTACCACAACCACAGCAAATTCAAAACAACTGTATTTCACAAATAAAACTTAACCTAATTAACCCATTATTTGGGATTTTTTTTCAAATCCATTGTCACCTTTTGACCACCACATTATTGCCCCACTTTTCTTCAACACCCTCTGCCCCAGATCTTTCTACCACCCCCAAGGGTGCAGTTCTGCCCACTTTGGGAACCACTATACTAGTCCATAGTCTGAAATGACTTTGGAGTTTTACACCTTTTGCTAAAAACAATATTTTCTCTCCATGGCAAACTGTAGTGAAAAATACAGATCAATTATGTCCTTTCACATATTTGAACTGATATAAAAATCTGTTTAATAGTTATAATTGGATGAAGAGAAGCTTCAGTTCATACTTGAAGTCTGAGAGTGTAAGGCCTTATGAGAATCATAACAATGACTTTATAATCCCATCACTATACGTCAGAGTGCCAAACTCTTCTCAGTTTAGCATCTACTTAACTGAAATTAGGTTCTTTGAAAAGAAGTAGCATGATGATACTTATCTTATTGGTGACAAATTTGTTAGTCGATAGTAGTGGATTCTGAAGCTAACAAAAAATAACTAAAAATAATTGATTATGCAGTTGGCATAAAAACAATATTAGTCATTGTCTAATATTATTTTCATTTGTTTTTCAGACATGTTTCAACATTATTTTGAACTCATCAGCAAAGCACAACCTTCATTATATATGTTGCATTAGATTACATGAATAATTCAGAGATGTTTTCTACATGAGACACAATTAATTACTGTTAGCGTATTTTATAAACAATGTTGTTAACTTTATTCACATCCTATAACCTTTGGGTTGTAGCACTGGAGCAGGACAATTTCAGTCAATGAAATTGAGCAGTTAGACTCAGGTCAGTCTCTTAAGAACCCTGCAGTCCTTATCAATAATTGAGACACCCAGAATTAAACGTAACCATGTACGAGTGTCTGCAAATGAATGGTGTGACATGACAAAGTTGAAATAAGATGAAATATATTATGGAGGAGGAAGCATAGGCATGGTGGTGTGGTTGAGGAGTTTGTTTTGCAGCCACGTGGTGCCAGGTTCAGTTCCACTGTGCAGCATCTTCTACTAGGGCTCCAGGCCAACCATTGACCTGTGAATGAATTTGGCACGTGGAAACTGTGTGGAAGCCCATTGCGTGTGTGTGTGTATGTGTGTGTGTGTGTATGTGTGTATGTATGTGTATGTGTGCCTGTGTGTGCACGCACATGTGCATGCATACATTTCTTTGTCTTTATTTGTAACCCTCCACCTCTGCTTGACAACCAGTGTTGGTGTGGTTACATCCCTGTAACTTAGCAGCTTGGTAAAAGAGACCAATAAAATAAGTGCCAGACTTGAAATTTAAAGACTGGAGAAGTGGGATGGCTTGTTCAACTAAATCTTTTCAAAGCATTACTTCAGCATGGCTGCAATCCAATGACTAAAACAAGGAAAAGACAGAAGAACTACATTATTACAAAGTAATAATAGTCTATTTTAGCTACATTAATAGAGAAATTAATTAACTACAAACATGGTGAAATTTAGAAATATCTCCCTTGTCACACACAATCTGACATCCAGAAAGGAAAATGTTCTGTATATTCATTTAATGATTGTTTTTGTTATAGTCGTCAAACTGGAACTAGCGTATTATAAGCTCCAGTCTAACCTGTTTCTACTGACAGCTCCTGCTATGATGATGTCTGATGGAGAGCATCCCATGAATTGCATATAGTGATCCTGATTGAGAAGCTAAACAGTTCTGTCACTTCCCTGAGGTGAACACCAAGATTAAGAGGGTAAGAACCTGTCGTGATTCCATCCATCCATTTTCTCAACCCAATTTTCCCAGGAGGGTGGTGGGGGTAGAGACCTCAAGCATTTCTTCTATAAGATCCTATGATGAGTAACCATTATTACACTTTCCTATTGGATTTCCAAGTGCAACCAACCAAGACTATGGATATTGTCCAAACACCTTGTTCATGGTCTACCTCTAAGTCTCCTGCCGATTGGCTCGGCTTGAAGAATCTGTCTTGTGATTCTTTCCTGCAATATTCTAATCACATGTCTGTTTTGCAGAAGTTTGAAATTAATGTGCAGCTTCTGGTTACTGTGAAGTCCGTATACAAAGGCCTAGATATTTACATTTGAGTACATGGTACTTAGAACCTTTCAACATGGATGTTGGACCTTGGCAGGGGTGTGTATTGTCACCTATCCTTTTCATAATTAACGTTTTGATTCTCTATTTAAAATCATATTTTAATCTACCCACTACCTAATGACCTATTGACTACTCACCTATTATAAGTCAACTGATTTTCTCCTTAGTCTTCAAAATGTACTTTGATTTTTTTTTATATTCCTATAGAAGAAATTTGTAAATTATTTTGTTCTAGTTTTTGAGTGTGAGGGAAAAAAAATCATTTCAATGTTTGAAAATAACTGAGGAAGAAAGGAGTGACTCCTAATGCTACACTGAAACTATGAAACCATTTTTCATTATGAAAGATTTAGATATGAAAAGAGATTAGTATGTACTGTCTTGGGTCTTAGGACTCATAGGGCCAGTTTCTTGGTTTCTATAACATATAAGGGATCAATATTGCAACATTCTCTCTGAACAGGATGCCAACCCATTGTACGGCTTACTCATTTACAGCTGGAACAATGTGAAAAGAAGTGTTTTGCTCAAGAACACAATGAAGTTCCTGGTCCAAGAATCAAAACCATGATCTTGCAATCATGAGTGCAGTACCCTTATCACTAGGCTACATATCTATCTTCACAACAGAAATTAGAAACAAATAATATATGTTTTTACATGAAAAGAAAAACTATTTGCACTTCAACCCTAACAAATCTTGTTTCACCAAATCTTTGTATAAATCAATACAAAAAAAAAAAAAATTCAAAAAATTTCTGTGATAAAACTTTTATACTAACGATAATAGTGAAAAACATTTTGTTTTAGAATCTTGGAAATAAAAGTTATCTATATTCTAATCGAGGTAATGAAGTAACTTAAACATGTGATTTAGAATTGATGATGAATAAATGCAAGTTTGTGTGTGTATGGTGAGGTGCAATGGTATATAAGATATATGCATCAGTAGAGAGCAGTCTGTGGTAGAAAAACCTGATATGATTACAGCAGAATAAGATTAAAAATAAAAGAAAAAGAAAGGGTTGAATAGTGAGAGATCTACAAGACATCTGGATTCCTTGTTCATGTATTGATATACAAGCACATTCTTTTAAGGAGAGAATTACATACAGAATCTTGATATATGCAATAGCATATGCACCTTTTTAGAAAGATTTGCAAACCATCCATATTTCCAGTAAATCTATCTTTGTACTGAACAGGCAAGTTTGAGAGAAAGAAAAAAAAGTGTTATACAAACATTAGAGAAACATGTCAAACATATTTGAAGTAAACATATTGATGTAGAAGCAGGGGATGATATTTTTAGTGAGGGAGGAATTGTAATAGAATAGGTCAGCCGGTAGAGTGTAAAAGATATTGAATATCAGATAAAAGAGAATTCACTTGAATTTATTGCCCAATAATACTGTAAGGCACACTGAATCTTAGTGATATAAAAAAAGGTGGCACTGCTTCTTCACCATCCTTTAACATCTGCTTTCCATGCTGGCATGGGTTGGATGGGTTGATCAGAGCTAGCAAGCTGGAGAGCTGCACCAAGTTCTGGGTTTTTATGGCTAGATGCCCTTTCTAATGCTAATCAGATTACAGTGTGTGCTGTGTGTTCTTTATGTGACACCACATGAGCTCTTTTACCTGGTACTGGCACAAGTGCTTTTTTATGTGGCACTGGCACACGACTCTTGCAGGCTAATCCTCTTTGCCAGGGGTAGTGGCCATAACACTTCTACCGAGAAGGATGGGTCTTCACAAGTACAGCATGGTACCAGGTATCTTAGTCCTTTGTCATCATGTCTGAGAGGTTCAACATCCAGGTCATCCTTCAGTACTTCATCCCATGTCTTCTTTCATCTGTCTTGTTGAAGATGAAATTACAAGATTCAAAATATGATTACCCAGGGAGTTAATCTAAAGAGGAGAGACCACAGCTATGACCCTTTTTAGCTTGATGAGAAAAAGTTATTCACAGCTCAGAGACTTGGTCTGAATGTCTGCAACAGAGTTCGAAATTTCCCCAAGACACCTGAAGAAGGCTGGAGGGTATATCAGCCGAAACGTTGTGTTAAAAACAAACAAGATGAGGACAAATATCCGTCAAATGTAAATAATGTATACATCTAAATTATTCTCTCCATGTCATACAACAAAATTTGTTACCATAATGGTAAAAGGTTTTGCATTTAGTAATTTTGATGAGAGCAAATGGCTTTTGTACAAAATGGAAGTTGTGTGATGTAGTGTGAAAAATGTAGGAGAACATGAAAGGGAGGAAAAAATACCTTACAGAAAACAGAAAATAGACAAGTGAAACTGTTGGTTTACATCTATTTATACAATTAAAACTTCCACTCTTATTTTTGTTAAGTTACAATTTATTCAACTTTGTTGACAGTGTTGAGAACAAACTATTTCAAGAAACCAAAGTATCATAGAAGGTATTTTAATATCTACTTGAAGGAGAATGGAGTCCACTTGATTTTAAAAGCAGCAGACACACTTCATAATAGTGCTTTAGGCAGACGACATTTGCCTTCTTTTTTCAAAGTATTAGCAATACATTTATTTATGCAATATTATCTGTTTTTAAAACAGTATGACATGGGCAGAAACAGTCTGGATCATTTACAGTATATACTGCATTTGATGGCAAATAAGATGCACTTTTTTCCTCCTCAAAATATGTCTCAATAGTTCACCCTTGGTCCTACATGAAAAGCTGGGCCTCCATCTAAATATTACATGCTTTAACCCTTTAGCATTTAAACTGGCCATATCCAGCCCAAATATTCTGTTTCATGTTCAAAATAGCCAGATGCAGCCTCTCACACTACCCCACAATGACATTCTAAAAATATGCAACCCGCATCGTCAAATTCTTGAATCTACAAGCTAATGCATGATTAATTCAAAGCAGTGTGAATACATATGCATTACATTTAACGGAGCAATCTGAATGCTAAAGGGTTATTTATACTAAAAACGTTTTTTTCTGTTTTTCCTGAATATGCTGAAATTGGGGGGTGCATCTAATATACCCATGCATCTTTTATGCCACTGAATACAGTTCTTGCATGTCTCTACATTTCTAAATTCAAATCCAGCTAGAGTTACATTTGCTTTTCATTCCTCTTAAGTACTTGGGTTAAGTTAATCAAATGTACTGATCTTTCAAAGTTTATGACCTAGTGGCTTATCTTAGCAATCAATAGTAAGTTAATTATAATAATTTTTTTTAGTAATTAAATTTGCTTTATAATTTCACTGTAAAAGATAATCATTATTTTCTGGCTTTACTAGAAAAATAATTTTTAATTTCCTGGATAAGTCTTTCAGTGATACAGAACGTTGTTAAACAGATGCAACCATATTGATATCTTCTGCTGTTATCTGCTCTGAATGATGCTGCTTGTAGTATGAGCATTACAGGTAAGACGAACAGGATCTACAAATAGATATAGGGCTTAAAATAGATGAGGAAATGAAGATCTGCACACTACACTGGCAACCCGGGAGATGTGTTGCTTTGTTTTCCACCAGATGCATCTGTTTGTTTATATTTGCTTTGTGTGTGCCACATTTATTGCTGGCTTATAAAAAAAAAATTACCTCACATACACTAACACACCCCCACACATTAATTTAATGATACTCCATGTGTACTCATGTTTTCTATATACATCTGACTAGAGTTATATCAACAAAAGGAACAAATGTGAGTGGGAGAGAGAGAGAGAGAGAGAGAGTGTGTGTGTGTGTGTGTGTGTGTGTGTGTGTGTGTGTGTGTGTGTGTGTGTGTGTGTGTGTGTGTGTGTGTGTGTGCGTGCGTGCGTGTGTGAGAGCGTGTAAGAGAGCATATGAGTGTGTACGAGTGTGAGTGCTAAATGAATATAAGTATATATTTAAACAAATTATTTTTTCGCTTTTTCGTGTGTGAACATCATGCTTGTGGGAAGGAACATAGAAATTGAAAACAAAAAAAAATTGGAAGAAGGTTGATTTTATTTAGAATGAAGTAACTCTTTCATATCGAACTGAACAAGAGCTAAAATACTTCTCAACGTTGGATATTTTGCCTTGAAAAATTATGACTATCAGCTAGAAGATTTTAGGGAGTTGTTCTGGACTAGGTGAATTTTAACTGAAAATTGGTAATCAAAGGACCTTCAGTCATGACCATCCCGAAAGTACGGTATCCAATCTGTCCTAACTTAAAAAAAAAATATTGTCAATTGAATAAATATAGCTGTTGTTTCTGGCAGGTTGAGTGACCACAGAAGTTCCTCGGTAACTTTATTGAAAAAGG
>NC_068988.1:28395779-28397002 GCF_001194135.2 Octopus bimaculoides
ATGACTGTGGAATTATTGAAAATATTGGAAAGTGAGCTATGGGGTATTTTCATTTGACAACTGAGTTTCACTTGAGGTTACATCAATTGAAGACAATCTTGTGGGGTGGAAATACTTACAGACTGAGCATAGCAAGACATTGACATAGAAAATAAAGAAGGTTAAATAATAAAAAAAAAGTTTGGTCAACTTCGATGGAATAATTTGGAAAGCGTCGCAAAATGGCGTGAAAAAAAAAAGAGAAAGAAAAGAGAGAGACATAGAAAAATAAAATAGAAAGAGAGAGAGAGAGAGAAAAAGAGAAAGTTCCTTACCCAAGTTCAATCTTGAAACTGAATGAATATCCTTTTCCCAGGACTGGATCCAAGTGCCCCCAGTATGGTCACTGGATGGTAGGCTATGATCTGACGCGTTACCATCCATATTCATCAACTTTCTAACAGCGCCCACTGCAACAGTTGTGGCAGTTGGTAGGAACGTTTAGCCATGTTGTTGGCACTAACATAACGGAACTCTGCTACTACACCCCTCTACAAGACAGCTTCCAGTGAACAAAGCGCTCATCTCCCCAGCGCCTTCGCTACTTTGCCAACTGCCACAAACTGTAGTTTTCCTTTCCCCCACCAAACTTTCTGCGAGTGTTTAACTAAATTTACAATCTGTCGAGATGACAATGCTTATATCAAATCTACTTATTTCTGTTTTTTTTACTGATTCTTTTTAGTCGTACACAACTTTTAATGTCGGTGCTGTTGATGTTTGTTTAAAGTTTGTCGTCTTTGCTATGATGGAACCTTGTTTGTGTGAAAGAAAGTTAGCAGAAGAGAGTGACGTCATCGGGCCGTTGATCTGCGATTGGTCGCCAACATAACTTGTTGAAGTCACCAGAGTTTGGCTATTTTTGTCAGACTTTTTCCTCGATCGATAATAACGAAGAACTACTTTGGCATTAAAGGTTTTCATTTATTATTCATGTCTTTTTTTTTTTTTTCATGAGCGAATACTATAACAATTATCCAAGTGTAACGAGCAAAACAACGAAAGTAGTGAAATTTATAGCAAAAGCAAACATTGTTTTCCTTTTTACCAATTATACTTGGAAGAACTTGGAATCATACACACGCGCACACACGCACACACACGCATATATACTACTGACAAACATACACGCACACACGTCATTATATATTTGCATATATGTATGTAAATATATATATGCATGT
>NC_068988.1:28397491-28399995 GCF_001194135.2 Octopus bimaculoides
TATATATATATATATATATATATATATATATATATTTATATATTTATATATGTGACTAACCAGACTATCAGATGTTGTTATACATCGCTGGTCACAATGCACTTTGCATTGTTTTAGTCTTTCAATGATGCCTCCCACCCACTGGCCAGGTGAGCAGGCCAAAATTGCCCCATGATCGAAAGGAGGACTGGGGCAATGTGAAATGAAGTGTTTTAGTGTTTTGCTCAAGAACACAATGTGCTGCCCAGTCTGGGAATTGAACCTAAGAACTAGTGATCGTGAGTGCAACAGCCTAACCACAAGGCCAAGCACCTTCACTAGTAACTAGGCATATAACTGCATTGTTAAGAAGCTTGCTATGCACCCATGTGGTTTCAAGTTAAGTCCCGTTCTGCAGCACCATGGGTAGGTATCTTTTACTGTAGCCCCTTGGCCAAAAATGCTTTGTGAATGAATGTGGTAGATGGAAACTATGCAGAAACCTGTTTTATACATGTACACACACACACACACACACACAAACACATATAATACAGGCACAGTGGCTGTGTGGTAAGTCGCTTGCTTACCAACCACATGGTTCCGGGTTCAGTCCCACTGTGTGGCACCTAGGGCAAGTGTCTTCTACTATAGCCTCGGGTCAACCAAAGCCTTGTGACTGGATTTGGCAGATGAAGACTGAAAGAAGCCCGTCGTATATGTATATATATATATATATATATATATATATATATATATATATATATATATATATATATATATATATATATATATATGTATGTATATGTTTGTGTGTCTGTGTTTGTCCCCCCACCCCACCATCACTTGACACTTTTGAACATTGGTTTGTTTAGTCCAAGCTGACCCAAGGTTAAACAACAACAAACACATGCCTTGCCATTACATTGGTGCAACTTCTTGCTGTTGATTATAGTGGCATCATGCTGGAAACAGAATCCATTTGAAATAACTTTCCCATTACTGGCCCAACCTAATTTTAAAGTAATTTAAGGAACAGGCATTAATCACTTACTTTAGCAAGTTATTTCTACCAATGAAAATATTATTTTCTCTTGTCGGCACTTTCATATTCAATTCCATTTTGTCTAACGATAAAAACATAATATAATTGTAAAGTAAATCTATACAAAATTATGCAAATAAGCTCATGTCAAACAGGAGTTGTAACTGACAGAATGAATTAAGTGTCAGCGTTTAGCTGAAGGCTTCTTGTTGGTTTCGTTTGTATTCTGTCATTGGCCCTGTGAAGTGTTTTGTGTGTGTGTGTGTGTGTTAAAGTCACTTAATTCTTTGGTAAACTAGGTGTTCACATACTTAATCTAGAGAGCAAAGAAATAGGAATTAATTAAAAGTACACTTTTAATTGATTATAGAAGGGGAAAAATTCATTAGCTTAATGATTAATTCTGGTAAAGAAAGGCAAGGGAAAAAAATCCTAACCTCATTTTTTTATCGTTCATCATCATTTTTGCATCTACCTTTCTAAGCTGACATTAGTTGTAAGTATCCCCGCCAGACTGGGGTTCAATTCCTTGTGCAGGTGTCACATAAAAAAGTAACTGTGCTGGTTCCACATAAAAGGCACCCATGCTGGTACCACATAAAAAGTACCCTATATATATGCTGTAAAGTGGTTGGCATTGAGAAGGGCATCCAACCACAGAAACCATGCCAAAACAGACAATTAGAGCTTGGTGGAGCTCTCTGGCTTGCCAGCTCCTGTCAAACCCTCCAACCCATGCCAGCGTGGAAAATGAACATTAAAGGATGATGATGATGATGATGATGGTGGGGACTTATTTTCTTAATGATGGTGCCCCAGCATGGCCATAACCTTTGGGATGGAACACATAAAGGAAAATAAACATTGATAGCTGGATAACTTTCGAAAAAATGGCAATGGAAAGTGCACACGTTATATTTTTAATTTATTCTAATTAATTAAAATGTGAGGGCTGTCTTTTCTGCCTTTCTAGATTAGAATTGATCATTAAGATAATGAGCATTTCGCCGCACCTCACTACAAGAGTAATATGAATTAATTAAAAATTCTTGATTCATTATTTTAAGTATATTTAGCTGTGATCTTATCATTTGTTTTTCATGCTGAGTGTGTCCCTGGGAGGAATGAGACAACTGGGTGTAGCTGTTTGGACAGTGATAATTTGGCATGGCTGAGTGTACACTCAGATTATTTTAGTGGCAGTACTTTTTGGTCCTGGATACACATGCACATGCGCACACACACACACACACACACACACACACGCACGCGCATGTGTGTGTGTGTGTGTGTTGAACCCCAGTCTGGCGGGGATACTTACCACTATACTACCAAAAAATAAGGGGTGTTACCTTAGTTCACTGGTTGTGAACAGCTGACACTGTAGTACATCTCCAGCATTAGAAGCTGTGCAAAGACAATAAAATAATAATAATAGTAATAATAATAATAATAATAATAATAATAATAATAATAATAA
>NC_068988.1:28400087-28403156 GCF_001194135.2 Octopus bimaculoides
GGGGGGGTGATAGCCGATTACATCAACTCCAGTATTCAACTGGTACTTAATTTATTGACCCCAAATGAACGAAAGATAAAGTCAACCACAGCAGAATTTGAACTCAGAACTTAGTGACAGGTGAAATATCACTAAGCATTTCGCCCAGCATGCTAACAATTTTGCCAGCTCGCCACTTTAATAACAGTAATAATAATGCCCTGACGCAGTATAATGCCCTGATGCAGTACCAGGCAGTGGCTCTCATGGCTTCTGATCATAATTGATTGGAAGTGTTATCATATAAAAGATGGGCTACAGCAAATATTCTACTCAATATCACAGATTTGCTTGTCAGTTGTTTGACCTTAACCAGTTGAGCATGTTCCTTGGTAGCTGACGATATGTGCATCTCTGTTGAGAGGAATTCTTTGGGGTTAGAATAATACACCTCTGGAAACATGGGTGTCTTGTTCAACATCCTTAAACAAACCTTATTCAGGGAACTTTTGAATTGGATGGGCTGCTCGACCTGAAGAAAATCCTAACCAGGCCCCACCTGCAAGGTCATGCACTATTTATCTCGATGTGAAATCACTATGTCACACACTTATGGTTGTGATGCATGTGCCTGGTGTACCTTTATCAGAAGAGTAGTCGTGATGGGTATACTGAGCTTCATATATTTTACCCCAGTGTCACTTTGATGGCATGCACTGCTCTCTCACTCAATAATAATAAGAAGAAGAAGAAGAAGAAGAGGAATAAGATCGCTCAGAGAGCGTAAACCTCCACCAAGGCAACACTAACTTTCTCTCAAAGATTAGCCAGAGATGATTTTTAAAATGAGAATATCTGAAATAAACTCAACTGCTCTGTCAAACGAGAATATTAAAGATGAACCTGACCACTCTCAACAATTAAATAGAAAAACAGGAAAAAATAATCCAGAATCCTTGTCCAGTACTGAATCAATCCCAAAATCTAATTAGTTCGTACTAGTCATAAGGCCAAACATCCCCGAAAGTTTCATCCAAATCTATCCAGCGGTTCTTGAGATATCTGGTCCACGAACAAACAAACAAACAAACATACAAACATGACTGAAAACAATATCTCAGCCTTCAAATTATGGCACAAGGCCAGCAATTTTGGTGGAGTGGGTAAGTCAATTACATTGACCTCAGTGCTCAACTGGTACTTATTTTATTGACCTTGAAAGGGTGAAAGGCAAAGTCAACCTCAGCAATAATGATAATAACACTACTACTACTACTACTACTACTACTACTACCACCACCACCACCACCACCACCACCACCACCACCAATAATAATAATAATAAAAATAATAATAATAATAATAATGATAATAATAATAGTATTAAGCTAATGTCAGAGGTCCAACCCATGCCAATGGAAAGTAGATGTTAAATGATGATGATGATGATGATGATGAAATAAAAACTTTCATGTGGTTTCTATGGAAAACACATCAACAGTCACTAGAAGAACATTTGAGCAATTCAACTTATTCTGAAGTATCTTCCACTCGTAACAACTTATGATACACTACAAAATCTCAGGTTTTGATGTTTATGAATTGTACCACTTTCTTGTAAATTTATATGTTGATGTTCTGAGAGTTACAACAAAAAGTTCCAAACACGAAATAAGTTTAGAATCCAAGGATCAGTATGGCAAAAGAGTATTTAATAAGTTAGTGACTTAGGGTACCAAATGAAATCTGTGTACCATCTGGAAAGTGAGCTTGCTTATTAGAGCAGAAGAGATAACTAGTACTGCAAAAGGAGGATGAAATATGTGCTAATTCTGTTCTCAAATGATTACAGCAGTTGAATAGTGTCATAGTTAGAAGAGTTACAGAGGGATGGATGTAAGGAAAATGAAATGTAAGGAATGCTTAATGGAAACAGAGTAGGTGGAAAGGAAAGACCCAGAATGTACTGGAATAAATCTAATGATTTTAGGAACTCACTTTTGCTGGGACGGACAGGTCTTTTCAAGCACAGTGAATTGCCAATCATCTAGATTTTTTTGTCATCCCTTCCATGAGGTTCAACATCTTGATACTAACCTTCAGTACATTGTTCCATTTCTTCCTAGGCCTCCCTCTTCTTCATCATCATCATCAAGGTGCCATGCAGTGGGACTGAACCCGGAACCATGTGGTTTGTAAGCAAGCTACTTACCACACAGCCACTCCTACACCTAATTTGTATATATCTATTTTATTAGAGATGCAAAACAACACCACGGAGGAATTGACATAAGCTTAAATAATAAACTGTGATAGGTGAACCACAATACAGCAAGGGATTACTGTATCCTGGTTACAGTTCACAGATGACATCTTGTTTGTCTGAGAAGGAATACAGAATAGTTTATTTAAGTTTTTGTATTTCTATGACAGCTTCCCACGTAACTATGGCTTCGAGTCCAGCAATAAAATTCATCAAGTTTTCCAATAAAGCAACATCAATTTTTTTAACACAAAAATGAAACTTTTGAAATGCCACATAGTGGCAGTTATTTTGCTAACCCATGTCATCCCGCACTTAACTTCACTGCTTCTCCAATCATCCATATCATGCAGTTAAGTCAAATCCAAAGCCCCAGTTCTTGAGAATAAAACAAATTGGTACTGACACAGGAGTTTATTGGACACATGCGAATGATTTTTCTGTGCCATTATGTCAAACATTGTTATAGTGAGTCACAATTTTAAGAAATTGCAAATGACAAAGCTGAAATTAGCAATGAAAGTCAAACTTTCATGACTAATTATAGCAATCAAAGTAAAATTTATGGCTGAATTCCTTTGGTGATTAACTGGCACAAAAATTTCACTGGCACCAAAATTTCAATGGTATTTCAAAATACTGCATGAAAATTACCAACATATTTCAGATGGGTTCATTCCCACTGTGTGACACCTTGGGCAAGTGTCTTCTACTATAGCCTTGGGCCGACCAAAGCCTTGTGAGTGGATTTGGTAGACGGAAACTGAAAGAAGCCCATCGTATATATATGTATGTATGTGTGTGTATATGTTTGTGTGTGTGTGTGT
>NC_068988.1:28403319-28407079 GCF_001194135.2 Octopus bimaculoides
ATATATATATATATGTATGTATGTGTGTGTATATGTTTGTGTGTGTGTGTGTGTGTGATGATGATTGCCTCATCTTGTCAGATGATAGCCATCTCACATTTGGCCTAATTCTTAAATGGTAGCAAGACATCTGTACATCATTGGATATAAGTGACAAAATCTTGCACAACACCTTTGCCACTCTCTCAGTTACCATAATAAGTTCCAGTGACAAGCATTGCAAGACGACTGTACTATTTTGACTGCAAGTTTCATGTCTGAGTATTTTTTTTCCCACAAGATCTGCTTCCCCCACAGCTTTGTCAAAGATAAAAGGCACCTCTTCTACTCCTGGGCCATTTATTTAACCCATAGATTGGACCCTGGCAGTTACTACCATTCTGGGTCAGGATGGACCTGGGAGTAATGGTAATTAAGGGGTGATGAGGAAGAAAAATATTGTTTAAATAAACAGATATTTAAATTTTTTCCAGGTTGCCTTAAAAAATGATTTTGGCAAAATTTATACATTATCTAAACACCAAGCAGAGACAGGAATTAGAATAGATTAATGGCATTTATCTCCTACACCAAATTTATATTAGTCTATGTGTATATATATATATAAATACTCAAATATATACACCCCACCACCATATGTGTGTGTGTGTGTGTGTGTGTGTGTGTGTGTGTGTGTGTGTGTGTGTGTGTGTGTGTGTTGCAATGTAGCTGGTGAACAGGGCAGTAAGTTTACTGTTCTTTTCTTAGGTATATATTTCCTGCTTGGTAGTTTACTTAGAGTGGATCTGTGCGATACAGAAAGGAACAGAGTTCAACCCAGTGGTTGTTAATTGAGCCATCTACATGTCGATGGATCTTATTACTAGTTCAAGGCTTCATTTAGTTGGTAGCCTTGTGTTCCTTGCAGATAACAACTTGTGTTTTTCTTTGGGTTTGTCCCAATCAAGATGAAACTGTAAACTTTCAGTTTATTTGTAAGTAGCAAAATAAAAACATTTTTCCTTTTCAGAAGTACGAATCAAATTGAAAAGTAGATGGCGTTTAGGCGGAAAGGAAATATTTCATAAATAAGCAGAACACTTTTCTTCTGAGACACATATATTTACCAATCAGTCTATTGAGTTTTCAGAAAAAAAGGAAGTCATGAGATTCCACAGTATCTAATAATGTACTGAAAGGAAAATGTTTGAAGAATCAAGTTTCAAATTAGTTGCATGTGTTACTAGTTTTTCTCTGGTCAGAACTTAAATAGCCATCTATGAATAAATCTATGAATCTGTAGGAACATGTGCTACAGTGTATGTGTGTGAGGGGGAGAAGGAGAGAGAAAGAGGGAGAGAGGGAAAGAGGGAGAGAGGAAGAGAGTGTGTATTTGTATGTTCATGTCTGTGTCTGTGAAATTATGTAATTTCAACATTAAAAATAATTAAATGGTTCTGGGTTTAAAATTAGTTTACTTTGGGCTTAGAAAACCAAGGTCAATTGCAATTAAAAAACTGAATTTAGCTATTCATAAAGCTTGTAAAACGATTACTGGCTCTCAGAAATAGCTGAATGAATTGATCGGGATTTGTTAAATAGAAATAAGTGGATAAACTTCTCTAATATTTTGAAGCCATCTTATCTTGATGTTAAAGAAACAGATATAGTCTAAAAAAAAAAAAAATTAAGCTAATTCCACCCACGAGTAATGTGTCAGTTATTTATGAGGAAATAATGAGTTAATTATACAGGCACAGGCATGGTTGTGTAGGTAAGAAGCTTGCCCTGCAATCATGTGGCTTGGGGTTCAGTTCCACTGTGTGGCACTTCGGTCAATTTGTTCAACTAAATCTTTCAATGTGGTGCCCCAGCATTGCCAACTAGAATGACTGAAACAAGTGAAAGATAAAAGGTATACAATAAACAATACAATATATATATAAGTACTGGGATTGAGTCATTTGACTAAAATTCTTCAGGGTGATGCTCCAGCATGACCACAGTCTAACGACTGAAACAAGTAAAAGACAAAAGATATACACAGTGTATATTCTGCATCATTAGTCATCCCTTGTTCACTAAATCCACCATCCAACTCAATTCAATCTTTACAGCTGTCCCCTACCTTCCCTCCCCTCACCCATTCCCCATGTCCTACTCCCCCCACACACTCTTGCAACCTCGACCCACCCACACTCCTGGGTCCTCAGTCCCCAACCACTTCTCATCTCATACTTCTAAGGTCCACCCAGACACTTCATCACTTCTATTCATTGCTTTCCAGTTCCTCCTCTCATCACCCATTCTCTCTTCTAAAATGTCAGTAGTCATGTAATCCCTCAACAGCATCAAACACGGTTCTCAGCCAAGGTCCAAATGACCCTTGGGGGTCCCCATAAGATTTTGTTGTTAAAATTGGTCATACTTCCACAATACACAAAATATTAAAACTTTGATTTATACAATTCCTAATAATATTTAACTATCATCATCATCGTTTAATGTCCATTTTCCATACTGGCATGGGTTGGACAGTTAAACAGGAGCTGGTCAGCCGAGGGGGCTGTCCAGACTCCAACTGCCTGTTGTGGCATGGTTTCTACGGTTTCCCAATGCATATATATATTCATATATATATATATATATATATATATTCACTCGACTAAAAATTCAAGGCAGTGCCCCAGCATGGGCGCAGTCTAATGACTGAAACAGGTAATATTTTCCCCATGGCCAGACATGTTTTCACAGAATATTGGAAATGAACAACACTGCTTATATGACAGTGAAACTCGTTTACAACTCTCATGTGATGTCAAGTGAGATACTAATATACACACATCTACACATACATGTATATACAATAGGCTGTTTTCAGTTTCCATCTACCACATCCACTTACAAGGCTTTTGTTGATCTGGGGCTATAGCAGAAAACACTTGCCCAAGGTGCTGTGCAATGGGACAGAACCTGAAGCCATGAGGTTAGGAAGCAACTTCTTAACCACACAGTCACACCTGCACCAATACATGAAAAATAATTCCTTCTATTTTGTCATTTAAATCACGGAGATAGAAAAATAATTCAAGCAAGAAATGGAAAATATAGATTTTGCGAACTATTTGATTATAATCAGTTCAATGCCAGATTATTTATTGCATCAGCCTGGTTGTCATTTTTGGAAGGAGCTCTACAGTTGTTACAGCTTAAATCGAAATTGTTTCTCTATGCAAATCTATTGTTTTCCATTACTTCTTGCAGCCACTTTATTCCACCACCATTTGCTTCTCCACCTCTGCTCACTCTACCATCATCATCTCAATCATTATTACGACTCTTGCCACAGCTGTCACTACAAGCCATTTGTTGCTTTAACCAAAGCCATTCACAGACACAGTCCCCTAACATCACTACCACTCCAACCTTCACAGAAATCAACACCACCGCCATTACCAACACCAACACCACCACCACAACATACACTAATACCATCACTACCTACTACGCCACCTTCACAAACTTGCCCACCACCCTCCATCTTTGCTGCTGTCTATTTTCCTATAGTGACATGATTTACAGATATTTGCCTATATGCTCCAAATGTACATACAGTAGTATAGGTCAGAGTTGATCTCAAAATAATTTTGGCAGTATTCTGAACAGCAGAGCATGCACATATGTATGCATGTGTGTGTGTGTGTGTTTGTGTGTGTGTTGTTCAAGATACATTATATATACATATATATATATACACACACACACACATATATATATATAT
>NC_068988.1:28407089-28412562 GCF_001194135.2 Octopus bimaculoides
ATATATATGTATATAGATACATATATATATATATATATATATATATACATACACATACGTACAAACATGTGTATGTATGTTAGTGCTGATCATCATCTTCATCCTCCTCCTCCTCCTCCTCCTCTTCATCATCATCATCATTTAACGTCCATTTTCCATGCTGGCATGGGTGGGACAGTTTGACAGAAGCTGACCAGCTGCAGAGATGCTCAGGCTCCATGTCTGTTTTTGCATGGTTTCTACAGCTGGATGCCCTTCCTAACGCCCAACCACTCCACAGAGTGTACTGGGTGCTTTTATGCAGCACTGGCATGGGTGTATTTATGTGGCATCAGTACAGGTGTTTTTTACATGGCACCAGCACCCACAAGCCTGCAGGGTTAGGAATGCCCAGCTAGAGAAGGATGCAGGGAAATGCCTTTATGTAAGGGCAACCATGCTTTTACTTAGCTTAACGTGTTTTTTTCAAGCATAGCAAACCTCTAGGAGCCTTGGTCCCTTGTCATCCCTTCTGTGAGTCCCAACGTCCATACATCCTTTCTCACCACCTTATCCCACATCTTCCTGGGTGTACTCCTTCAACATGTTCCGTCTACAATTTGAGATTGGCTCCTCTTGATACAGCTGTCTTCATTCATACATGGTCATACCAGTGCAGTCTTCTCCCTTGCATGTTATTCCTGATGCCTCGTATACCTGACTTTTCTCTCAAGTCCCTTACACTCTGTCATACATACACACTGACATTACCCATGCACTGGAGCATACTGGCTTCATTTCTTTCAGGCCTTCACATATCCTCAGAAGTCACCACCCATGTCTCACTGCCATTTAGCATAGTTGTTCATACACAGGCATCATACAAACTGCCTTTCACTCTGTGAGAGAGGCCCTCCATTACTAACAGAGGTAGCAGCTCTCTGAACTTTGCCTAGCCTATTCTTATTCTCACAGCTATGCTTTCAGAACAACCTCCCCCACTACTAACTTCACCTAAGTAACTGAAACTATCTACTACTTCGAAGGATCCCTCCACTGACATTTGAGGGAGTCTATTTTTTGGACATTCCTGGTTAATCACCTGCACATCTGCCACATGTAAAGACTACTTTCTCTGTTAGTCTTTCAAGGATAACGCTGCACCTCTTACATGTCCATAACTTGCACTGGGTGCAATTTTCTCCCAACACATTCACTACATATTGAGCAGGGGTCTGTTATTTATCTGTTTTCCTACTTATCAATACTTTGGTCTTTGCTAAAGTAACTCTAAGGTCCTATGATTCCAGTCTGTGCTTCCATACCTGAAATTTCTTCTCTAGTTCTGGTGGTCATTCAGCAACAAGAACAAGATCATCGACAGAGAGGAGCTCCCAAGGGCAGCCAGTCTTAAATTCCTCAATCATAGCTTGGAGAACCGAGATAAACAAGAGGAGGCTAAGAACCAATCCCTGGTGGACTCTTACAGGTACACTAAACTCCTTGCTATACTCATCGGAGACTCTCACCTTACTAACAACATCCCTGTACATGATTTCTACAGCTTTCACTAACCACGATCTATCCTTAGCTTCCGCACTGACCACCAGATAAGGGAGCAGGGAAGCCCTGTCAAAGGTTTTCTCCATGTCAATGAAAGTCAGATACAGACGTTTATTTTTGGTCAAGTATTTCTCCTGCATTTGCCTCACCAGGAAAATAGCATTGGTTGTGCTTCTCCCTGGCACAAATCCAAACTGCATATCATCTATGCTCACTCTCTTCCTAATGTGTGTGTGAGAGTGTGTGTGTGTGTGTGTGTGTGTGTGTGTGTGTGTGTGTGTATGTGTGTGTGTGTGTAACTGAATAAGTTGGAGTCAACAAGAAGGAGTACAGAGGAACATTTATTTATTTGTAATCACTACAATTGTTTCCACACAACATAGTTCTCCAGGTTTGCGAACCTGCAGAACTACATTGCATGGAAACAATTGTAGTGATGACAAATAAATGTTCTTCTGTACTCCTTCTTGTTGACTCCAACTCATTCAGTTATTCATGCACACATTGCAGAAGTCCCAACACAGATATGGCAGTACGTGTAATAATACTGGATAGCACCGGCTGAAACCTGAAGATGGACGAGCTTTATACTGTACTCTACTAGATTCTTAACAGAATATAACCTAACTATATATATATATATATATATATGCGCATACATATATGTGTGTGTGTGTGTGTGTGTGTGTGTGTGTGTGTATGTATATACATATATGTGTGTATGTGTGTGTGTGTGTGTAATTGAAGGACAAATTTTTCAGCTAGGTACCCTACTTAGAGTATAATTTCATTTTATGAAAAATATAACATATATTAAAATCTATTAACTTATTTTTGTGTTAGTTCAATGAAAATGTCATTATTAAAAAAAAAAAGAAAAAGAAGAAAAAGACATTCTTTGAATGCAGGAATAGCAAGCAGCACTGCACCATTTATATTTCTATATCCAACTAATGAGCTCACAAGTCCTTTGATTGTCTATGGATATTTGAGCTGCCTTGACATATCCTAGGCTTAGATTAATTCCTTCACTCCTTTCTAAAGTAATTCTTCAGAATTGATCTAATGATTAATATAAATATTATATAAACACGTCAAATTGCAAAGGCTTAGCTTTCACTAACAGAGAATATGTCTCTGAGTTCTATAAAAGTATGAAATAATATTTCAGTCCATTTTTTTTTTTTAATATTTAAAAAAATTGCTACATAGAAATATTTTTTAAAAAAAAAAGCTAACTTCAAGAACTGAAGGAGAGGATTGAGTGTCATATGTCAACAAAGAAATTTCTTCGTTGACGAAATGTTAGAATTCGTCTACATGATCAGATTTATGTTTAGGCAACTAACCCATTTCCTATCAAATTCATCTGCGACTCCATCAGACAATCTATTTATCACCAATAACCCCAGCACCAGAAACAAAACCATTCTTGTTTCATAATGTATTTTACATACATACATACATACATACATACATATCTGAGGAAGACCTGCCCACCACAACAGAATTGAGATCCTGAAACAAAGGTGCCATGCAAAAAGTAGTGATGTAGGTGGGTGACAGTACCATGCTAAAAGTACCCAGTACATTCTTTGAAGTGGTTGGCATAAGTAGGGCATCCAGCTGTAGAAACCAAGACAAAACAGACTATGAAATCTGATGCAGCCCTTGGTCTTGATAGCTCCTGTCAAGCCATCCAACCCATGCCAGCATAGAAAACAGACATTAAATGTTGATGATATATATACATATATATATACAGACACAAGCATGAGTGTGTATCACCATCATCATCATTGTTTAATGTCCGCTTTCCATGCTAGCATGGTATTCATATATATATATATATATATATATACATACACATATATATATTTATGTGTATATATATATATATGTATGTGTATGTGTGTATGTATATATATATATATATATATATATATATATATATATATATATATATATATAGATTCAAGGTGAATATGGTACTTAAGTTTAGGCACCAGAATTTAGTATGGTATTATCCATACAGTTTCAAAATAAGGTGGTTAAAATCAAAATAAGCAACAAGGATATCCAAGCTTATTTTGATTATATATATATATATATATATATAGATATGTGTGTGTGTGTGTCTTTTTGTCTGTGTTTGTCCCCCACCACTGCTTGACAACCTGTGTTGGTGCGTTTACATCCCTGTAACTTACTGGTTCAGTAATAGAAACCAACAGAATAAATAACAAGCTTTAAAAAAACAAGTACTGAGGTCGACCAAGTCAACCAAAAATTCTTCATGGCAATGCACCACCATGGCTGCAATTTAATGACATTGGTTTGACATTGGTGGGAGGAGAAGAAAAAGGGGAGCTTGCTAGTTAGAAACCACATTACGTGCTGGGCAGCAAATAGTGTTTCCAATATGCTGATGTTTTTGTTGTTATTATTGTTATTGCTAGAAAGTGCAGTGAGTATGAGAAACAGCAGAGTTCCAGGGTAAATTTCTCACCATATTTAGTTACATCTCTTAATGTATTGACTTCAAATCCTGCTGGGATCAACTTTGCTGGTAATATAATGAGAAGTGATTCAATATCCTTGACTCCTCCCCTATAAGTATGTGGTTTGTAGTAACATGATAAATCCTTATTACTTATTACTATTGATAGAACACAAAAACTGTTCAGATGGTAGGGAGTTTGGTTGGGTGCCTTAGAATTTCTACTTTGCTGTTTAATATTTTTTGAGCTAAACATCACACAGAGACGATTTTGTTTTCCAAGCATTAGTGTTGGTGCCACGTACAAAGCACTGGTTCTGGTGCCACACGCAAAGCACCCAGTGCACTCTGTAAAATGGTTGGTGTCGGCAAAGGCTTCCAAGTGTAGAAACCAAGCCAAAACAGACTATTGAACCTGGTGCGGCCTTTAGCCTTACAAGCTCCTGTCAAAGCAATCAACCCATACCAGCATGGAAAATGGACATTAAATGATGATGATGATTCTTCTGGTAATCAATAAAATATGTACCCTCTATACTTAATTTGTGGAGGCGCAATGGCTCAGTGATTAGGGCAGTGGACTCGCGGTCGGATTGCGGTTTCGATTCCCAGACCGGGCGTTGTGAGTGTTTATTGAGCGAAAACACCTAAGGCTCCACGAGGCTCCGGCAGGGGGTGGTGGCGAACCCTGTTGTACACTTTCAACCCCAACTTTCTCTCACTCTTTCTTCCTGCTTCTTGAGTAATGCTGCGATGGACTGGCGTCCCATCCAGCTGGGGGAGAACACATACGCCGTAGAAACCGGGAAACCGGGCCCATGAGCCTGGCTAGGCTTTGAAAGGGCGACGTTTATCGTTATACTTAATTTAGCTCTTCCCTCTCTATGAAGCACAGGCCATTGCTGACTTCTCCACTGTTCTTGACTCTGAGTTGTCTTTTCTGCTTTTCTGCTTCTTTCCAGTTGGTTCTCTGCTTTTTCATCTCTGCCTCAATATCCTACCACCAGCTATTTTTAGGGCATCCTCCTTTCCACTTCTCTTGTAGGTACCGGATCAGAGCTTCATATGTAATGCCAGACATTGATTTCTTTAAGGTGTGGCCTTTCCCCCCATCCTTTTGAATTTTGCTACACCATGTTATACATTTCCCTGAGGGAAGGCCTTCCTCTCCCAGGTCACATTGGCTCTGAATTGTCAGTGATGATTCTGTTGTAACTTTGCTTTTTTCTAGGCAGGGGTCTTGGCCCTACACAAACTCATTTTTAGCTCTTGGCAGAGGTGTTCCATATTAGTCTGGTCTCTATCCTTGAACTTTTTCAGCATGGGAAGCCTTACCAGGGGCTTGCATTCCACTTGTATACCTCTCAAAATTGTTAAAGCATACAAGCCTTACACTACAACAAGGAGGTGGAGGAGGAGGAGGAGGAGGAG
>NC_068988.1:28412654-28421011 GCF_001194135.2 Octopus bimaculoides
GAAGAAGAAGAAGAAGAAGAAGAAGAAGAAGAAGAAGAAGAAGAAGAAGAAGAAGAAGAAGAAGAAGAAGAAGAAGAAGAAGAAGAAGAAGAAGAAGAAGAAGAAGGAGAGGCAGTTATAACTGTCCTAAATTGTTGTAATTTTAGAATATGATCACTATACATCTAATAAGCTGACCTGCCAGCTTTTGTTATTCCAGATTGAAGGAGAAGAAGGTTATAACAGCATAATGAACAGACCCTGTGACAAACATTTTGTTTGTCATTACTGAGTTTTTTTGTCAGAATGCAGTCAGGGCATGAAGACATTTTGGAAACTCCTCACTTTGCAATAAAGTTTTGTGTTAAACTGAGCAAAAATGCAACAGAAACATATTAAATGCACCAGACTGTTTATGAATTAACTTGCATGAACCAAGCATCTGTTTTTCACTGGCACAAGAGGCACAAGAGGCCAGGCAAAGCAAGTCTACCGGAAAGCTCACCATGATCCCCTTTCTCAATAGCAAGGACATCATCTACATTCACTGAGTTCCCCCTGGCCAGATGGTCAATATAGAGTACTTTGTGGAGGTTTTAAGCAAGTTCAAGGAGAGGTTTTATCACAAAAGGCCAGAGCACCAGAACCAGGACAATGCATCAGTCCACAATTAGAATACACAGGAGGTGAATACAGCGTTGGTGGCCCATTGCTTATAGCATGTTCACAAGTAAAGATTTGCCTACTAGGCAGAGATTTTAAACTGAAAGAAATTTAAGAATGTCTTTATTAAAATATAAATTATATATTTTAAGATTAATTTTACATCATTTATAATTCCCGAGTGATTAGATTCCCAAAAATTTAATGCAACGTCAAACAAGACAGAAATTTGATATCCAGTGTGCTGAAACTGTGAGTTTCTCTTAGTACTTAATTATCAACTACCTCTTTGTTAAAGTTGGAGTGATTGGAGCTATTTGATAGCAATAATATTATTCATATATTTATCATTCTGATTAAAATATCAAGGCTGCAAACTGACTGAACACCCTGTCGATGCTGCCACCGATGCCCCCTTTTTGTAACACATTATATCCTCCGTTATGTATGCCCTGCCTCTGTCACAGAGCCTCTTCATTCTCACCTACACTTCACCTTCTAATCCATCCTTGATTATTTGCCCCTATTCTCTCTCAAACCATTTTCTTATACCTTGAGGACATGTCCTGATACCTCATCTCCACCATCTTTTCTTCCTTTCCTGCTGGGGTACCCATGCATCTCCTCTACAGCAATACATCTGATCCTGCCCCTTTTTCTATTTTAGCCCCTCTATACCAGGCACAAAACCACTTCCCACTGTACTGCACACTCGTTCTGTGAAGGAGCCTTGCATAGTACTTGGTGAGCCCACTAATGCTAGGGGCATGCAAAAAACACCCACTATACTCTGTAAAGTGGTTAGCATTGGGAAGAGCATCCAGCCATAGAAACCTTGGAGAACAATGCAGACCCCAAGTTGACATTGAAGACCAATGCAGACCCCAAGTTAGTGTGATTCTATTAAAATGTCCAACCAATGTCAGCATGAAATATGGACATTAAATGATGATGGACATTAGTGAAGGTGTGTGGCTTAGTGGTTAGGATGGTCAGATCACAATCGTGAGGTCATGAGTTCAATTCCTGGCAGTGTGTTGTGTTCCTGAGCAAGATACTCTATTTCATGTTGCTCCAGTCCACCCAGCTGCCAAAAATGAGCTGTTCCTGTAATTCAATGGGGGCTGGTCTTGTCACATTCTGTGCCATGCTGACTTTCCCTGAGAACTACATTAAGGGTAAACGTGCCTGTGGTGTACTCAGCCACTTGCCTGTTAATTTCACAAGCAGGCTATTCTGTTGATTGGATCAATTGGAACACATTATATGCATACACAAGTGGAATAAACACATCCACGCCATCCAATCAAAGCTGACATGAAAGATGGATGTTACAAGATGATGAGGATGGTGATGTACACACACACACACACACACACACATGCATGTGCATGCATACAGATGCACATACACACATATAAAAGGCACATGCGTACACAAATTACTCCCACTTCTATGTATACATGCATATAGTTGTTGAGATTAAGTTATGCATGAAGAAACATCTGTTAGTGTGCACAGAACAGCATGTTGCTTTAATATTATTAGCACTGTGCATTATTGACCTTAGGCTGGTTGCACAACAAACACCCTGGGAAGTGCAGCATTACTGATTTAACTATTAGTAAACTTATGTGGGTATACACCCTTATATCTTCAAAATAAGCAATCAAATACTTTATAAAATACTTCCATTAAAGTGAAAGATTGTGTTTTTCTATAAGTGGCACTCTGTCAGTTACAAAGACAAGGGTTCCAGTTAATCTGATCAATAGAAGAGCCTGCTCATGAAATTAATGTGCAAGTGGCCAAGCACTCCACAGGCAAGCATACCCTCAGTGTAGTTCTCAGGGAGATGCAGTGTGACACAGAATGTGACAATGGTGGTCCTTTCAGTTACCAGTATATACTCATTTTTGCCAGCTATGTGGACTGGGGCAATGTGAAATAGAGTATCATGCTCAAGAACACAATACACTGCTGGGAATTGAACTCAAAGCTTTACGATGAGCCAAATACCCAAGTCACTAAGTCATGTGCCTCCACACTCTGTTTTTCTACAATGTATCAGTGCATCACTGATAGGACAAAAGCTACAACAACAGATTGAGAAAATTCAAGGGGCTGCTTTGGTACGATGGTAGAGCATCTCTCATGTCCACTGAGTATGACAGATGCACTATCATCTTCTGTATTAGTCATAGGACTGCAGCCATTCTGGGGCACCACCTTGAAGTGCTTAGTCAAACAAATTGATTCCTGGCCTTTTTTTTTTTTTTTTGAAGACTGATGCTTATTCTGTCAGATTCTTTTGCTGAACCGCTAAGTTACTAGAACACAAACAAATTAACACTGGTTGTCAAGCAGTGGTGAGAGACAAGCATAAAGAAACACACACATATACAAGGGGTTGCTGAAAAGTTCCCAGCTTTAAGGGTATTACGAAAGTCCTGGTTGGAAGCCCAATATTCCGAGTTCTTTTACAAGGGCTGCTGCAATAAGTGTGTGAATCTGGGAGGAGAATAGGCTGGATGAAATCATATTTAACTAACCTTCCTGTATTTTCTTTTACCAAAAGCCAGGAACTTTTCAGTAACCCCTTACACATGTACACACACACACACACACACACACATGCACACACAGAAAAACAAACACACACACACATGTATCTATTGAGCTTCCTCACAGTTTCTGTCTCCTGAATTTACTCCCATAGCATTAATGACCTCAAGGCTATAACAGAAGACACTTGTCCAAGGTGCTGTGTACCAGAACTGAACCTGAAGCAACCTGCTGACAAAGTGAGCTTCTTAACTAACTACACACATTTCAGTTCATAAATCCCTTGATTCCTGCATTCCTCTATTCTTGCATCCCCTTCATCCCATCTGCTGCATAGGATTGCAAGTGTGCTGGTTTAACAGCAGAAATTCATATATACATACACATATATACACATTAAACCCAGCTGAAACTTATATATTGTATAAATAAAAAATAAAAAATAAATGGAAAAAATTTTTTAAATAATTTTTTTTTAATTTTTTTAAAGGCTTCCATAACAAGGAAATGACTAATCTTTTCACACCAAGATCCTAGTCTGGTCAGATATCATATAATTTCAGAAAGCTTTAAATCATACTAACGACGTGGAGGTGTTGCTTGGAATGTAATGTTTTATCAGAAACCTAAATTTAGATTTTTTTACCCGACTCCACACATCACAAGCAAATGATGCTAAGATTTGTAGGTGCTTCAAAATGTACTTATATAAAAAAAAAAAAAAAAACGAAAAAAAGCAGGAAACAAAACAAAAACAAAATAAAACCATTTACATATGCAGATGTGCAGATATGCATCATTAATGGAATGCATGAATGAGTGCATGGATGCATAGCAAAAATAATATGAATGCATGACTGAATTTGATGTAATTTATGTACATTTATGAACCTTGTTTGTTTGTTCATGTGGGATTTTACAAGAAAAGTTTCATGCATGCTTATGCATGCGTATATGTGCGTTTGTGTGTGTAGGGTGGGAGTGGGGGGTGAGTGGGCATGCACATGTGAGGGAGTTTGCATGTGTGCATAAATATGTATGATGTATTTACAAATTTACATATGCACATATGCAGCATATATATGTGTGTGTGTGTGTGTGTGTGTGTGTGTCATCATCATCATCACCAGAAAAACTGACAAAAGGGGTCTTGTTTCATCAGGACAATTGCTGTTGATGACTTTTTGAGCAACAAGATGACAGCTTCTTCACCAATGGAGTCCAAGCACTGCAACACCGATGGAAAAAGTGTGTGGACTACACGGGGTACTATGTTGAAAAATAAAACCACATTTGGTCACAGTCCATGAAAGTATCTTGGTCAGCCTATGAACTTTTCAGCCGATCCTTGATGTATATATAAAGTGTGTGTGTGTGTATGTGTGTGTGTATGTGTGTGTGTGTGTATGTGTGTGTGTGTATGTGTGTGTGTACATACATACATACATACATACATACATATATATGAATCAAATGGAATCCAAAGTGACTATTGTTGATCAGCGTTAACAGAAAAAGTACAATGAAATCACCAGAGAGAGTGGAAGAATCCAATGTTTTCTTCAAAATCCTTCTTCAGTTAAACATTGAAATAAAGAAAGACAGCAAAGTTGAACATCTTCTATGTTTGAGAAACTGGATGCAACTGATGAGGAATGCAAGACAATATGAGCTTCATAGGCAGACAGGAATTAATGGGAGAAACTTGGCAAGGGATTTAGATGGAAAGGGAAATAAGGACAAAAAGTGAGTGAAGTTGATGGTGAGATGAAGGGGAAAATTGAGGTGAGAGGAGAAGTTAAAAGATAATAAAATGATTACTGAACTCAGGAGAGGTGTAGGAGCAAAAGGAAGATGTTCATCTAAATCCATCAATCACATGGTACCAAGTTTGACTAGGAAATGTGGTTCCTACCATTTCCCTGAGTATGTGTACCCAAGGCATGAGGAAATGTTGCGCACTGTTATGAGGGTAAAACAATGGTCTGTTGTGTTGAAGTGGGTGATGACAAATTGATCAGGCATACATAATAGTGTGCTTTCAATGTACTCCTGAAAGCAATTAGCAAGGTATTGGCCAGTTTTCCCAATATAAAGAGCACCACAAAGTTTGAAAATGATAGGACATGTAATGATGGACAACGTACCACAGACGTTTTGGGCAGTGGTACTGTGACTTAGACCTGATGATGGTTGTAGTGTTGTTAATGTAAGGGCAGGTGATACATCATTGTAGGTACAGTTAAAAGTGCTTGGCTGTGTAGAGAAGCAGGAAAACAGACAGGCAGACAGATAGATAGATAAACAGATAGGTAGATAGACAGATAGATAGATGTATAAATAGATAGATAGAGAAATTGCTAGATAGACAGATAGATATATAGATAGATAGATAGATAGATAGATAGATAGATAGATAGATAGATAGATAGATAGATAGATAGATGGATGGATGGACGAATAGATAGATAGATAGATAGATAGATAGATAGATAGATTGAGAGTGAGACAGACAGACAGACATGCAAGCAGACAGACATGTAGGCAAACAGGCAGGCCAGCAGACAGACAGATAAGTACACACACAAACATACACACACACATTCATGGTTTCTTGTAAATGGGAATGGAAAAACGAAAAACACTAGGAATTTTTAGCTAAGTATTACATACACCACTGTTTGACAGAGTACAAATTCCCTAACTTTAACAACAAATGTGGACCCTGAAAGACTACACCTGAAGACAATATCCAACTCTTAACTAACTGAAAGAATGTCTTTGAGTTATTATATCCTGATGGCATGCATCACTCACCATTTTTAATGCAATGTACAAACTTTCATTTTCTACTTAGCATTGCTTTTTCCTCTTTCTAATTACAGATATTTTTAGGTTCTTAGTGAATTTATTCTGCCAACCAAATATTCACAGAATGCATACCTAAAGAGTTCTAGACTGAAACCTAGATGTGGTGGTTGAATAGTGCCTTGTAAAAAGCACCTGTGGTGGTGCCACGTAAAAGACACCTGTGCCAGCACCACGTAGGGAGCCCCATGCCAGTGCTGTGTAAAGGGCAATGATGCTGGTGCTATGTAAAAAGCATCTGAGCTGGTGCCACATAATAACACTGGTGCTGGGGCAAACTCTGTAAAGTGGTTGGCATTAAGAAAGGCATCCAGCTATAGAAACTATGCCAAAGCAGATAACTTTTACTTCCTCTAAGCAATTGGGTTCGGTCGTCTTCTCTAGGCCATCAGAGAATGCGCCGACGTTGGCGCAGAATGCCGACGTCGGCGCAGAATGCCGCCATGCGTAAGCGGACTCGTTGGCCAGATCTAAGGACCTCTCCGGACCGTTCAATCAGTAGTAGCGACGGGCGGTGTGTACAAAGGGCAGGGATGTGATTGACATGGGCTGATGACCCGCGCCTACCGAGAATTCCTCATTCATGGGGTTGGTTCCAGGCCCCGATCCCTATCACGGGAGATAGGGATACCTCCAGTGTAGTGCGCATGCGACCCCGGACATCTAAGGGCATCACAGACCTGTTATCGCACCGCCTTGTGCAGCTTTCTGCTTGGAACCTGATGTGACCCTTGGTCTTGCCATGTCCTGTCAAACTGTCCAACCCATGCCAGCATGGAAAATGGACGTTAAATGATGACAACGATGATGACAGCGATGGCGATGATAAATATTGAATAACATGAATGAATATACTGTCTTTTTTTTTTATCGTTTGCCTTTACCATGTTTGGGTCATTGGATTGTTGCCATAGTGGAGCACTTTGTTGACCAAATTGATCTCAGTACTTTTTCTTTTTTAAAGTCCAGTACTTAATTTATTGATCTCTTTTGCTAAACTACTAAGTTGTGAAGCTGTAAACTAATCAACACTGTTTATCAAGTGGTGGGGGGGATAAGCACAAGCACAAACACACACAAACAAACACACACAAACACACACACACACACACACACACATATGATGGGATTCCACACAGTTTCTGTTAACTTAATTTTCACTCACAAGGCATTAGTTGACTAGGATTATAGTAAAACACACTTGCTCAAGGTGCTGCATAGCAGGACTGAACCTGAAACGATGTAATTGCAAAGCAAGCTTCTTAGCCACACAGCTATGCCTGTGCTTAAAGTGATCCCTTACTTGAAAAAGTGGTAAGGATTAGCATTACTAAGGGCATCTAGCTCTAAAACAATGTCTCAACATATTCATCCAACCCATGCAAGCATAGAAAAACAGACATAAAATGAACAAACGAACAAACCAATATTAAAATTAATGCATTGCAAAATTATTATCAGATCTATTGTATTGGCCAAAAAATCCGTTTGTTTTTTTTTTGTTTTTTTTAAAGCAAAAATACATACATACATATATATGAGTGTGTGTGTGTATACAAATATGTATATGCATATGTATATGTGTGTGTCTTTGTATGCTTGATAACCATTGATGGCTTATCTCTGTTCCCGTAACTTAGAGGTTCAGCAAAAAAAGACCAATAGAATAAGTACTAGACTTAAAAAATAAATAAGAACTGGGCTTGATTTGCTTGGCTAAACCCTTCAAAGTGCTTCACCAGCATGGCTGCAGTCCAATGATTGAAACAAGGAAAAGATACAGATACAGTATATTAAATGAATGCAAACCTGAAAATATGTAAGAATTTTCCCAAGTTCAACATTTTATTTAATATATTTTATTTTATGGATCTTAACAATGGGAACTTTGTGATTGATACCAGTTCTTATCAGAAGTAAAATTGGAGAAATAAATATTAGTGCTTGTATACATATTCATTTGTGAACACTCATAAGCTTACATGACGCTCACTAATGAACTGACACACTTGTAAATATAAACTCATGTGATTATGTTTGGGTTGGTTTGGGTTGTTTCATACCGGTACAAAGCTACATTCTCTACACACACGTGTGCACACACTCGCACACGCATGCATATACACTGACAACTATGCACGCATGCACTCACAAACACATATATATCTGTATATATATCTATATATATATATATATATATATACATATATTTCATTCATATGTTCATATAGTTAAATATATACATGTACTTCTATATATATATATATATATATATATATATA
>NC_068988.1:28427116-28430045 GCF_001194135.2 Octopus bimaculoides
ATACCTTAAGTTTTCAGTATGTAAATAAACTAAGAAGAACGATTTTATCGTAAATAAACAAAAACAAAAACTATTCTGTGAGAGAAATTACAGTATGTTAACAAACAAGTGTGAAATAAATTATTTTGTCATAAATGTTTAGAAAGAATATAGAATAAAACTTAGAAAGAATAAAGAATAAAACTTAGCTCAAATTTCTATCTTTACAATCTCTCACCACGTGCGTGGTTCCTCTGAAGATGGTTGTTCGCTTTGGTTCACTCACATTAATGTGCGTTGTATATATACTATTTTCTTTCTTTTTCAACGGATATAATGCAAGGACCGTCGTTAAACAACAGGTACCGAGTTTCAGCAAATATTTATCTTCGATATGGAAAGATACCTGTTGGTTGCTTCGAGAGAAAGGGAAAAACACATCTTAACACTACGAAACCGGAAGTATATATATATATATATATATATATATATATATATATATATATATATGTACATGTATATATACACATACATATACATATATATATATGTATATATAGATATATACATGCATATATATATGTATATATAGATATATACATATATATATGTATATATATAGATATATACATATATATATGTATATATGTATATATATAGATATATAGATATATATATAAATATATATATACATACACACATATATATATATATATATATATATATATATATATATACACATACATATATATACACACATATCTTCATTATATTATATTCATCTGGTATTTTTAAGCTTTAAGGGTCTTGTCTTGCAAATATTTTGGTAACCTCACTGGTGCTGATGTTATGTAAAAAGCACCCAATGCACACTGTAAAGGTGTTGGCATTAGGAAAAGCATCCAACTATAGAAACTATGCCAAAGCAGACACTGGAGCTCAGCATAGTCCTTTGGCTCACCAGCTCCTGTCAAATTGTCCAACCCATGCCAGCATGGGAAACAGGCATTAAAAGGTGATGATGAGTCATTAGTGAAACTTAACTGCAAGACATAAATGTGACTCAGTTGTTCTCCTAACCAGATTTGAGCTTTCAATTTTTTGTTTCTTTTTTTTTTGTAAATCTATGCTGCAATCTTTAAGTCCATAAAATAAAAGTGTCAGCCATTGAATGTTCATTCCATGGAATGAGGAAAAATAATATTTATTTTCAACTAGTTTAGTTCCAGAAACCAAGCTGTTTGATGGGTGGTAAAAATTCTCTACATAACATCACACACACACATATGTGCACACGCACACACACGCGCACACACACACACACACACACACACATTAACACATACACACACACACACATTAACATATACACTCACACAGACGCACGCATGCATGTACACATGCACACACATATCAACTAATTAGATCTTACATTAATTATCCTTGATAAATGTATGTTCATTTCTGAAACTGAGTGTGGCTGGGTATTTTCAGAGTAACGAGAAATTAACTAAATCAATTGAAGTCAGTTTGCTCTTTATCTTTAAAATGTCAGGTGTTTTCTCAATAAAACACCATGCATTTTATATATCTCACTCTATCTTTAAGGTAGATAGAATCAATGCCTCAGATTCATTCTTCAACACTGAAATCAATTTTAACTTTATGAGTTGAATGTATCTTTCTATGTTGTGTGTTTTCAAAGATGGGTGAGCTAGATTATTGCCGAGGACAGAGAGTATGAAATAAAACTTGATAAGGATTCTGACAGTCCCCCTGCAATTCATTAACAGCATTTCATTCCTTTGGAATTTATTCAGTTTCTAATTTCATTCCTTCCTGTAGACTTTAACCGTATCACAAGACTACCATATTTATTCTCCATCTTCCAAATTTTCACACTCCTCTACTGCTTTTTAAAAACATAATCTAAACCGAATCTCTGCAAAACACTCCTATTCCTTACTTTTAACAAAGCCCTTTCACGTTCCTTTACCATAAAAATTCCCGATATCAAATTCTCTAAGAGTATATCAATAAAGATTCCACGCTCTTAATATTACTGAAACTGCACCCAAGGTTTCATATTTTGAGGCTGAAGCTGTTTGTTTTCATTTTATTTTTAAACTTTATCAACTCTAATTTAATTTATAATCCACCCAAATGTCTCTTCTTCTTTACATGTACAGAAGCTGCCAATTAAGTTAGTATGACACAAGTATATCTTTCTGTTGTCTATCAGAGTGTAAAGGTTTACGATTACAGTATTTAATAACCAATTTTATTTTTATGAACATCTTATAAATGATAAGAACATGTTAAGAAGTGTAATACCTCCTGGAAGTCTCTACAGAGTATATTTTGTATTTATTTAACAGTAACATTCCTAAAGGGCAAAGTTATTTTATAGTATACCATGAATTTGCCTGGTATCAATATACAAGAGCAGAATTTTTTTTTTTTTTTTTGGTTCATTTCTGGGTGAATTTATTTTTTTCCCACATCTGAAATTTCATTTCACTTATCTGATATTCTAATATTCTGATATTCTGATATTCTGATAATTCTTTTTAGATTAAGTTGCAGTTTTATTGTGTCAGTAACTCAACTAGAGAGAAACAATTTTGAAAACTCTTTTCACATATGGTCGTGCAAAGCAGATGCTAAGATGTGAAATAATAATAATAAAAACAATAATAATAATAATAATAATAATAATAATAATGATGATAATGATGATGATGATGATGATGATTTCAAATTTTGGAACTAGGCCAGCAATTTCAGGAGAAGGAGATAGCTGATTATATTGACTCCAGTACTCAACTGGTACTTATTCTATCAGCCCCAGAAGGATGAAGGGCAAAATCAACCATGGCAGAATTTGAACTCATCAGCATTATCAACAGCAGTGTGTGTGTGTGTGTGTGTGTGTGTGTGTGTGTGTGTG
>NC_068988.1:28431653-28435646 GCF_001194135.2 Octopus bimaculoides
ATATATATATATATATATATATATATATATATAATGTATATAATATTTATGTGTATGTGTGTGTGTAATTAGGAAAAGCAAATTATTATTTATTTGTTTTATTAGAAACTATGCTGTAATTAATACTCCTTAAACAGTGATGCTGCTGCTGCTGTTGCTGCTAATTTCCAGTCTAGACTAAAATCTTGTTAAGCAAACAAACCTTTACAAAATTCATCAAAATAATGAGTGAAAGTTTATGTGGTCATCGACTTATTAGCTATAGAAGCTAAATCCCATTGAGTTACACTTTGTTGTCTTAGAAGTACAAACATGCATTGGATAATGTAACCATGGCTACAGGGCTGATTAAGACCCGTAGAGGCCCTTAACCCTTTTGTTACCGTATTTCTCTTGAGATGCTCTGTGTTCCTGTCAATTAATTTTAAATATATCAAAGGATTTAGTAAAATATCATTAAGCCAGTGTTAGGAACATTAATTGTGACTAAGGTTTGGGGGAAGATTTTAATTCAAAACTTCTGAAAACAAGACATTTGTACTCAAAGCCAGAGGCGGATTCAGCTGGATTGGTATCAAAAGGGTTAATACAAGTCAAATATGGTAACAAAGTTACCATATTTAACACAGAGAGTATTAAAATGTTACCATATTATCATATTTAACCCTTTTGTTACCATATTTCTGTTGAGATGCTCTGTATTTCTTTCAATTAATTTAAAGTATATCAAAGAATTTAGTAAAATAACTTAGTTATCATTAAGCTTGTGTTAGGAACATAAATTGTGACTAAGGTTTAGGGGAAGATTTTAATCCAAAACTTATGGAAACAAGACAGTTGTACTACAGAGACAGAGGTGGTTTTAGGTAGTTTGGTATTGAAAAGGTTAAACACTTTAAACATTTTGGTGCCGCCAAATATTTGTGATTCAAAATATAAACAATATTAAACCATAAAATATATTTTTATTTTTCAAAATCAAACAAAACTAACAGTGAGATGGAAAATAATGTTGATTTTTGTATATTTCCACTTTATATCTGAAAAGTTTTCTCCTACTTTTTTAATTACGAAGTCTTTGATCAAATCCTCACCATCAACACGGAATTATATTTCTGCTCAATAAACCACTTTGGATATTATTTCAACAAGTTTAAAATGATGTCTTTTGTGCTGTAAACCACTTACTATTTCTGTGGTGCTCCACTTCTCTTGATGCTCTAAGCATGTGCTTCTTTTGGTTAATGGTCAATCCAGCACTTCATGACTACCTTTAAAAACAAGAAGGTCACATCTTGAAGAAGCTATTAAACAGACATTCAAAGATGTAGAATAGATAAAACCAATAATAGTATTTGTATTCCAGCTCTTTACATTCTCATTTCAAACCCTTACTCAGGTCATTTTGTTTTTCATCTTCAGGATTGATAAGATAACGTACCAGCTAAACACTAAATACAATGATATTGTAGCAGTAATTTGAAACTAAACCACTAGGTGGCCAACCAGACATCACAATTAAACCAGTTGCTTCAAGTGATTGGTGTATTGAGCAACCAATCAGCGTTAACCCATTGCATAATTCAATCTTCTAGAATCATGCCCTATAAAATGGTGGTTTTTAACAGTAGTAGCAGAATGCTGAGGCAGCCACATCTGTCTCCTGTCTTGCCACATCCAGCCAGTTAAGACAAATGGCTAATAGTAGATAGGAATTTACATCTCCACGAATATAACACAGTTATTTTCCAGTCACGATGGGTCAGCCACAAATTGCTGTATCAGTAAAACTTGTTGCAAACTCCAAGCAGTACACCTCTCACAGTATTTAATTACTACTGGTTAGTATTTGTAAAAGACCAACACAGTTAAAACTCTAAGTGCAGTAATGCGTTGTCAGTTATTTCTTCACATGACCCGAGAAATACGAGTCGTCAACTCAGATCAGCCAACAACACCAACAACAACAACACTACAACTCGTGACAGTATTAACTCCTCCCATCTCATGAAAATTCCTGACCTCATGGCTAAATTAGAAACAGTTATCAATTACATATCTATGTATTAGGGTGAAGCCAAATGGCCTTGTGGTTTGGGTGTTGCAGACATGATTGCAAGATTGTGGTTTTGATTCCTGGATTTGAATAATTTGATTCCAGGATTTAAATAACGGATATTCAGGGCTTTGTCCAATGGTTTAAAAAATAATTGTTTAGATTCATTTAATATACTATGTGGAGACACATGGCTTAGAGGTTAGGGTGTTAGACTCATGACTGTAAGATTGTGGTTTGGATTTCTGAACTGGGTGATGTGTTGTGTCCTTGAGCAAAACACTTCATTTCATGTTGCTCCAGTCCACTCAGCTGGTAAAAAGGAGTAATTCTATGATGGGTCAAGATCCTGTTTAAAGAGGAATATAGATGCCAGAGAAACCAGGAAACTGGAATGTAAATGCCAGAGAAACCAGGAAACAGAGTAATGAGGACTAACCACCAACCACTTATATATATATACATATACATACAAATATATATACATACATATATATATATATATATATATATATATATATATATATATATATATATATATATATGATGGGCTGCTATTAGTTTCTGTCTACCAAATTCACTGATAAGACTAAGACTTTGATCAGCCCAAGGCTTTGACCAAGGTGCCACACAGTGGGACTGAACCTGGTACTGGAACCCTGTGGTTGGGAAGCAAACTTTTTACCCAACAGCCACGCCTGATATATGTGTTTATTTAAAGAAATCATATAGAAATTAATACTCTTTAACCATTTTGATACCAACCCGGCTGAAACTACCTCTGGCTGTGTAGTACATATGTCTCATTTTCAAAAATTCTGAATAAAAATCTTCCACTAAACCTTAGTCGCAATTTATGTTCCTAACACTAGCTTAATGATAACTAAGTTATTTTACTAAATTCTTTGTTATATTTAAAATTAATTGAAAGAAGCACAGAGCATCTCAACAGAAATATGGTAACAAAAGGGTTAAGCTGTTTTGGCTGCTGCTGCTGCTACTGCTGCTTATATGTAGTTATAGAGTCAAAGCCCATTAGGCAAATAAACCTTTGCAAACTTTGTTGGAACAAGTTGTGTGGGTTACCCTTCCTTCTCACCCCTACCCGATATCATTACAACCAGTTAGCTGCTCTTCATTTATTACAACCTGCCAATGTACTGTAAGCCTCTCCCCTACCTTTTCCACTCCTAGGAATTTATACATTCCAATATCCACTCCCCCACCCCCTTCCTGATTACATTAATTACTGACACAGCCAGTTTTCTGTACACCTCACTCCATCCCCCTCTCAATATAATGAATACGTTCCTTTTCCGTTTCTAGGGAATCCATACATTACAAACAAAACTAACAGCCTCCCATAAGCACCCCCACTACCACCTTACTTAACTTCACACTTTCAGCACCCTCAACTGGATTATAGAGAGATGTGAGCATGTGAGCCATAGTAGAGGCAATCCCAACAAGAAGGGCAGAAGCTCTGTAAATTCTACATGGATAAGGTGTGGTTTCCATAAACCACATTATGAAAAAAAACTTTTCTAGGAGAGCAACAATGCTGAATAAGACCTAACACAGAGTAGAGGGGACACATTAGTTCTGACTGAAAAAAAAAAAATCCTCAAGTGCTGAAGGCATGATAAAATGTACTCCATCATTTGTTGTGAGGTGGTATAAAAAAAACACATCTAAGTGAAAAAAACAAGCCAAAAAATCATGACTGTTGAATCAATGAAAAACATTAATTGCCTAAACAGAGCTACAGTAATCTCTTTCTGATGTACACAGAGTCAGGTGAAACACCTGGTTAGATGTGAAAATCTTTTACCCAATAATATTGTTAAAGTGTGTGCTGCCCAAGCAGGCCCTGTATATGATGCTACAATCCCCAAGCCTCCAAGCTGATACAGGTTTATACAGCAGACTCAAAAGTA
>NC_068988.1:28435680-28437483 GCF_001194135.2 Octopus bimaculoides
GCAGAAAAAACATTGTCTGGGGTAGATTGCTTTTCCTCAGCCTCCTCTAACTACACAACTGCTTTTATGCATCAACAAATGTTTGCACATATTTTCTCTTCAGAAACAGAAAACATACATCAAACAACAATCTACATACCACACGAAACAAAAGTAGCACACACAAAACTTCAGGGCAACCACAAATGCTATTGTTATGAAAGGTAAGTAAGAAGAGATTGTAGACACACTGGTGCAAAGATGGACAGGCGTGAACTATGTATAAGTGATTAGATGGAAGGTAGCCTCAACCAGATTTCTTATGGGCAAGGAACACAAGTGCAAATTGTCTCTCTCTTTTCTTCTTCCTCTCTCCTTTACTCTCTCTTTTCCTCTTCCTCTCTCCTTTCCTTCCCAAATAGGGTAAGCCATGTGTCATCTCTACAGCAAGATATTTATTTCTGTACCTCTATCACACTCTAACTGTTCATCGTTTGGCACAAAGCCAACCTCCTCAGTTGAGGTGGGGTCTTGCCGTGCAAGTTACTTGGTGACCTCACTAGTGCTGGTGCCACATAAAAAGCACCTAGTACACTCTGGAAAGTGTTAGGAAGGGCATCCAGCTGTAGAAATCATGCCAACATAGACAAGAAAGCTTGGTGCAGCCTTATCATGTACCAGCTCCTGTCAAACCATTCAACTTGTGCCAAAGCAGACTTTAAATGATAATGATGATGACAGTATACACACACACACACACACGCACACACACACACACACACTCACTCACTCACAAACATGTGTGTTTGTGAGCATGTGTGTGTGTGGTTATGTGTGAGAAAGGAAGCAAGAGTTCTTGTATATGCTCTGACATTACTAAACTCCCTTAGCATATGTGTGTACAAACACATGCACTAACATACTTTCATGCACACACACACATACACATACAGGAGCAATATGCAAAAGAAAAAGTAAAAAAACTAATCTAAAATATACAGACCAGAATTTAACCAATCAGCCCTATCAATGTCACCCCACCCACCCCATCCCACTCAACCTAATAAAAGAAAGCTGACTTCATTAACTCTATTGTCACACAGTTGTACTCTGGCCCTTAATTCTACCAAAGTAAACCAAATACTCAGCCAATGGCTTGTGTAGCCTTACCAAACACCTTGTGGCACTATTGTTCTAATATCAACACCATATCTTGCAATAGCTTCAGTTCAGTATGGCTTCATCACAGCTCTGATAAACATTTCCTTTGCTATACTTCCTGTATCTAGTGTCTTGTTACATGTAACTTTTTTTTTATTTATTTCAATTCGGTTGCTTTTTAATGAATGAATGTTTGTTGTATATCGCAGTCTGCAGTTAGTTGTTTTTATTTTTGTTGTTGTTGTTTTGTCCTCGAACTGCCCTGATTTAGAATTTCTATGATCAAAAGCATCCCAGCTCAGACCATTTTGTTTTTCCTTGGTATCGTGTTGCTGTAGACTACATTCTCCAATCTGTCCTTTTCAAGATGGTAAGGTATGACTTGCAGAAGATATTTTTTTCTTTTATTCACACACAGTATATATATATATATATATATATATATATAACCCATGCTAGCATGGAAAGCGGACGTTAAACGAAGATATATAGCTATATACTTTATTTAAAAGCAGCAGAAATATAACAAAAAACTGTTACTTGGAGTTTCACATTCCCGTTTATCAGACAGTTTTGTTAGAAATGGGAAAAACTTACCCATTTCTAACAAAACTGTCCGATGAACAGGAAAATGAAACTCCAAATAACAGTTTTTTGTTATAT
>NC_068988.1:28439012-28442903 GCF_001194135.2 Octopus bimaculoides
ACTAAATCCAAACTTACAAGGAAATACAATTTAATGACATCAAATTGAGTTGTATAATTTAAATATTTTAATAATTTAGAGAAGAACTACCATGGTGCAATTCACACAATGAAGGAGATCAGACACCATCAAGAAAAGCGTACTATACAAAATACTAGTTTAAAAATCTAAAAAATCCAAGAGAAAATTTGTAATCCATAAAATCTATGAAACATTGGACTAAAAATTTAAATCAATTTAGTAAGTTTATAAAAACGAAAGTGAATGAAAGACTACGTGCGTTTCATGGCCACATAAAAGTGGAAAATATCTGGTCAATCTACAAGTAACTTCAGGTCAAGTAACTTCAGGTCAAGTAACTTCAAAAAGCGTATCCTAATAATTAAAAATGCGATAAAATAAGAAAAGTAGAAAAATATGTATGACCCTTTATTTTTCAGGGCCCCTAAGACTTTTAGAAGAGAGGAAGAAGTTATCCTCAAACCATATTTGAGACATGACTGCTTACAACTAAGGGGTAAACTTCACTGAAGTTGCACAAAGACCAAGTGGTTAATGTCAAACCAGGCAACAAATGAAGACTACACTCTAAATTTGGCTACTATTTCCAGTATGTCGACTAATCACAAAGAGGCTCCCTGTAACTGTCATTAAAGTTACATTTTTGAAGATTTAGAAGCAGTTACTACTACTACTACTACTACTACTACTACTACTACTACTACTTTTTCTTCAAATATTTCATTAAGTCTGTAAATGTTTGTTTACTTCTAGAATTGATAAATAGGTCTCTACAACATCCAAGTTGTATTTGTAATTAGTGCACTCCACTACGTATATATTATGTATGTATGCATACATGTGCATGCATGCAAGTGTGTGTGTGTGTGTGTGTGTGTGTGTGTATCTATAACGATTCTACTAAAAGTGATGCAAAAGAGGGTATAACTTTTTCTCAACGAACTCTGGGCATTCAAATTGCACATGTGAGAAAAGCCACACTTCCTCTATCGTAACTCCTCTTCCTGTTCTTCTTTATTGCAGGCAAATATTGGGTTCCAAATTGGAGCAACATGTTGTCATTGAGTTCTTTGGTGAAAGAAGGATGCAGGCAACTCAACAAACACAGAAGTTAAACAGGTTGTTTACGGAGATAACACCATTAACTGTGATAACTGACACAAATTGCCAGTGAGTAGATAAATTGATTCTCACAGACGGATGAGTCACAATATGTGAGCTTGTAGCACAACTGGACAGTGATCACAATGTATTACAGAAGATGTCAGAAGTCTATGGATGTCGGAAATCATCATTATTATCCTTGATGTTTAATATCTGTTTTCCATGTTGGCATGGGTCAGATGGGGTGACAGGAGCTATCCAGTTGGAGAACTGCCCCAGGCAGTTTAAGTATATATTAAAACAATGACGACAATCATGGGAATGTTTGTGGAGATGCATACTCTGGGGGAGAGATCGCTTATATACATTTTGTGACATAAACCAACCCAGTTCAAGATATAGGACACATGCTCAACCTTTTTTCCTAGAGAAAGGGGGAATTTTTGAAGGGATGTCATGAGATGCTTTGCTCTTGAATATTCATTTCATATTTTTGTCATACTTGGTAGAAACTTATGGAAATATTAGAAATTACTTTCCCGTTAGTATGTAAAGCATTGTAGTTGATATATCAAGCAAAGGATGGGACTTATGTTGGGAGGGAAGGATTATACATGTCAGCATACCATAGTTCAGTTTACCCAGGAGTGTCACAAACCCTAGAAACAACACTATATGGACCAGTCTATAAAGTTTGCAGGATTATTTTACTGTAGTATGAGAGAGAGAGAGAGAGAAAGAGAGAGAGAGCATTGCTCCCCAACTGCCAGTTAGCAAACAGGAATGGCTTGAAGGAAGATTATTTTCCCCCCAGTTCCTTTCAGGCTGATTACTTAATATTTTTGCCAGAAGTTTTTGTAAGGAAATCACTTCTCTCAAAGAGACCGAATAATAAACAGGAAGACAAGAAAGTGGGGAGGCAAGCAATGAAGTAAAAATGTTTTTCAGAAAAATTTCAGGAGACATTGAGATTGGTTATTCAGCCAATCTCTTGGAAAAATTTTTCAGTATGACTCTTTCATGCTTCACTGACAGCCATTTCAACAGTGGTCTGTTGTAAGAAGCAGTGTAGCTGGCATGGCGTGTGGTCACAGTTATGTAAAGGAGATTAGAAGGAGGGAAAGAGCGAATGAGAGAATGACGGAGAGAAAAAGAGAAAGTGAGAGAGAGAGAGAGAGAGAGAGAGGTGAATGATAAAGACAGAGAGAGAGTTTGGGAGAAGTCATTTTTGGTATTTGAAATTTCATCTAATATCCCTTCTTAATTACTTTCTTGGGCAGTGTTTCAAATTTGTTATTTGATCCAGAAAGAAAAAAAAAAAGAAAAAGAAAAACTTTAGGGTAGGTGATGAAGTTGTTCCCAAATTAGTTTTAAGAGAAACATTGGAAAGAAGTAAGAAGCATATCAAATGCCATTCATTTTTGACATAGCAGCTAAATTCATGAAAATAAAAGCTAGTCTGCAAAATTTTAGCCAATTCCATCATAACAACTCAATGTGTTATATTTGTTACTTCATGTGATTATTCCATATTCTTGGTTTTTGGATAGAAATTTTCAAATAATCCTGATTTTTTTTTCTTTTACAATATCATAAAATGTAAATTATCATATATGTATTCATTGCTAACATCATCAATGATTTTGTCATCATTGCCATCATCATCATCGTCGTCGTTGTCGTCGTCATCATTGTCGTCGTCGTCGTTGTCGTCGTCGTCGTCGTCGTCGTCGTCATTGTTGTAGTCGTCGTCATCATCATCGTCGTCGTCATCACCGTTTTCATTATCCCCATCTTCAACATCATTATCTGCTGCATCCTTTTTTTTGTCAACATTTTCATCATTATTATCACCACGACTACCACCACCAACACCATCGTTATCATCATCACCATCACCATCTAGTACCACCACCACCGTAACCATTATTGCCAGAATTGTCAGCCTCATTGCATCATCATCATCATCATCACCATCATCATAATCCTTGTTTATTCTTTGCTTTTTATGGAAAGTTACAATAGATGCAAACATCTGATTTTCCATGCCAGCAAAATATTGACCAAATTTACCAAACAGATTACCTCAAATCCTCTCAGTCCGATGTCACTTTCTGCAAGGACCCAATAACTCACAGACTTGATTCCATGGCATCTAATCAAGTCTTCTTTCACTGAATTACTCATGACAGATTTTCCTCTTATTCACAAAGTATAGCCCTTTTACATTTCACCCATAATCTCCATAGCTCTGTAGCAGCTGTTCCACAACACATTCACCAATCCATTGTTTGTCAATCATGTTCTTAAGTCACATGAATCATATGACTTTATTTTCTTCTAATAAATTGGCGTTGCACAACTTGAAGGATCAGGCTTACTTCATTTGTGTTCAGGCGTCAAAGCTGTTCAGCATACCAGAGCTCTGTGTGTGTGTGTGTGTGTAAGTGTGTGTGATTTTGTGTGTGTATGAGTGTGTGTGTGTATGTGTGAGTGTGTGTGTGTTGGTATGTGTGTGCATGCGAGTGTGTGTGTGTGTGTGTGTATGCGAGAGTAAGTGAGAGTGTGTACATGTGTATGTGCATGTGAGAGAGTGTGTGTGTGAGTATGTGAGTGTGTGTGTATATGCGTGTGCATGCGAGAGAGTGTGTGAGTGTGTGTGTTTGTGTGTGTGAGTGTGTGTGAGCATGTGAGAGAGTGTGTGTGTGTGTGTGTGCGCGCGCATGCAAGAGTGTGTGTGTGTGTGTGCATGCAAGTGTATGTGTG
>NC_068988.1:28443172-28445702 GCF_001194135.2 Octopus bimaculoides
ATATATATATATATATATATATATATATATATATATATAGGTGCAAGTATGTGTGTGTGGTAAGAAGCTTACTTCCCAATTACATGGTTCAGGATTTAATTCCACCATGTGACACATTGGGCAAGTGTCTTCTACTCTAGCGCTGGGTCAACCCAAAACCTTGTGAGTGCTTTTAGAATTTCATTTTTGCAGAGATTAATATGTCCCCTCAAAAGTGTGAATCACCATTCATCTCAGTCCTTTGTTGTTTCCTTATTAGGGCCCAATTACCTGAGATTGAATTTCACAACTCTGTCCTGTATCTTCCTGGGTCTTCCTCTTCTATTAATATTTTCCACTTTTAGCGATTGGCACTTCTTTATTCAAATGTCCTCATCTATACCTATCACATGAGCCTAATTTTTCTCTCAACACATTTGTACTTACTCACATATGCACGCTAATGTTGCACATCCAATGGAGCATGCTAGCTTCATTTCTTTCAATTTCCTTCAGATGTCCTCTGCATTCAGGGCCACATGTTAATACAATGTAGCATTGCTGTTCATACACAAGCACCATTCAATCTGGCTTTTCCCCCGAGAGAGAGAGGTGTTTGTTACCAACAGAGGTAAAAGTTCTCAGAACTTTTTCCATCCTGTTCTTATTCAAGCAAGTATATTTTTAGAACATCCTCCACCACTGCTAATTTGGTCACTTAAATAACAGAAGCTATCAAGTACCTCTAGGGAACCTCCTGGGCATTCAAGAAAATCTATTTCCCATGTGTTCTTAGTATTTATTGCTCCTACACATCTACCTCAAATTCTGTTTTCTCTTTTAACCTTCCAGTGATTACACTGTACTTCTTGTGTGTCCATAGTTTGTATTAGATATTCTCTTCTCTCTTGGTAGTCCATTGATCTCCAATGAAGATGTAGTCTGCAGTCTCAGCAGTCAGTGACGGAAACACATGTGGCTCCACAGCCCAAAGCTGGAAGCACACAGGCACCTGCAGGTTGGACACTGGTATTCTGTGGTCGGAACTGAGGATGAAGTGACCTGGTGACATCTGTCTCTTGTGGCTGCAAGGCATTGCCATCTATCCTCCTCAAAGGCAGCTACAGCAGTGTAGGTGACTGACCTCCAGGTAGCCCTGTTTGTGGCTGCAGGTTCGAGTTTGTGAGGCTGAATGCCACACCACTTTAGGTTGCCCTTTTAGGGTGTCTTTATACCTCAACATGGGTCTTCCTTGTTGATTTGTGCCTTCCTTCGGCTCACCATACATCAGTTGTCTGGGGATGTGGTGGTTGTTCATTCTGACGATGTGGCTGGCCCAGCACAACTGATCAGAAGTGCCTCGACACTCGTGGACTCTGCTCTGTCTAGGACTTCTTGGTTGGAGACTCTGTCCTGCCAGCAGATGCGCAGATTGTGCAGTGATCTTGTATGGAACTATTCCAGCTGCTTAATGTACCAGCAGTATAGAGCCCACATTTCACAACCATACAGCAGCATGGAGAGAACGACAGCTTTGTATATCTTGTGTTTCATGGATAGCAACACACTTTTCTGTTGTAGTACTTTAACTCTGAGTCTACAGAGTGCTTGACTGGCTTTCTGGAGCCTGGATGTGATCTCTTTATCCAATAAACCATCTGCAGAGATTGTGCTGCCTAGGTACCTGAAGCTTTCAACACAATTCAGCTCAATGGAATTACTGCTTACAATTTTTATACATACCAAGCAGAGCTGTTTTCCTGAAGGGATTAGTGGTTGGACTGTTTTCCTGCTTACTAGGATTTTGATCTTTTGTAACTTAATTTTAAGGCCCACTGTTTCCAGGTTTTGCTTCCACAAATGGAATTTCTTCCTAATCTTGCAACCATTTTTGTGACCAGAAAAAGGTCATTAGCATAGAGAAGTTCCCAGGGGCAGCTGGCCTAAAACTCCTCTGCTATAGCCTGGAGGACAATATTAAAGGGGGTGGGGGGTCTGAAAGCAAGCCCTGATGAACTCTACTCACTGTACTTGTTGTTAACTCCCACATGACCGAAAGCATCTTTGTACATGGCATGGATGGCTCTCACCAGCCATTCATCTATTCTTAGTTTTTGCACATCATAAAGGAAGGCTTTCTCCAGGTCAACAAATGTCAAGTACAGCTCAGTTTACTTTTTGCTAAATACTTTTCCTACAGTTGCTCATCCTCCTGCTCCTGCTCCACCCCCTTCCTCCTCCTCCTCCTCATTTGATGGCTGTCTTCTATGCTAGCATGGGTTGGACACACAAATACATGCACGCACACACACACATGCCAAAATACATACAACTATATATATATATATACATATACGTGAGTGAGAATGTATATGTATGTCAGTGTGTACGCATGCGCATGCGTGTATGTCTAGATATATATTTGTGTGTGCGCATGTGTGTGTGTGTGTGTGTGTGTGCTTGTGTAAATTTATTCCTGAACATACATAGAAATTCATAATACATATGTGTGTATATGTATATATATATATATATATATATATATATATAT
>NC_068988.1:28446128-28449179 GCF_001194135.2 Octopus bimaculoides
AAGAATCAACCTACCACGATGTAGCCATCACAGCAACGATGACTTTTGTTCACAATTATATATCCCTGAAAGAGATTTGAATTTATCCGGTTGCATCTCGGTTGCATATTTTTATATATCTTGACCATACGTGTACTGATGAACAAAAGAATACAGGTTACTTCACAGTTTTTTCTGTATTTGATTGAGAAACCAGTGGTCTACCGTTGAGTTGAATGTTTTTAAGAGATAAATTTTGAAAGCTGCATTCCCTCGCTTTCGGTAAAAATGTTGCTTATTTTTGGTAGTTTTTGACTTATTTAGTCCCTCGAAGCGTGAGGCATTAATACTCAGGTAATGCCCTTTATATATAATTAATTATATTTATGAAGAAACGATGAATATTTTTCATTACGAAGTTTTTCGTTATTTTTTCATTATGAGGTTTTTTTCACGCTGACTACTTGATAAATTCTTATAAAGAATTTATCCTATATTATATTATATATATATATATGTAAATGCATGTGTGTGTGTATATATATATATAAACCCATCAGACCTTGACTCACGGCTAAGTTTAATTTCTGTTGCTAGTGAAAATTTTTAAACACAACACCACCCTGGTAAGTTCAAGTCAACTAGGAATGCAAAAGTTCATTTAACATTAACATATGTTACATTTGATATATTCAATGTGAAGCCAGCTACTGATGGCTTATGCAGAATTAAATTTTAGCTACTAATATTACCTACTTTGAAAAGGCATTTAAACTCTTTGCTTCATTTGTAGCTCAGAATATTATTTATTTATATATATTTGTTTATTTGTTTATATATATATTTGTTTGTTTGTTTATTTATATATTTGTTTGTTTGTTTGTTTGTTTGTTTATTAGTGTTTAATTTCCAACCCGTTCTAGCTTCCATCTCTCATTTTTGGTTTGTCATACACTTCAGACCTTGCTTCTACCTGTGCCAGAAAATTTGGCAAGTAGGCTCGATATATCGACAGGAATAGGTTTACTGAAAATGTAATTAGCCCCCAGGAGAAAAATACCGAAAATAAAAATAAAAACAAAAAAAAATCAAAATGAGAATTAAAAAAATCAAATAAAAATGTAAATAAACATAGAAATGAATAAATAAAACTAATGATTAAATAAAAAGAAACTTCCACCAAAAATCACAAACAAATAAACAAAAGAGAAAAAAATAAAATAAACAGCAGCAGCAAAAACAACTACATAAAAATACCATTTGGTGCGAAACCTTAGAATTTGATATCAGCCAAGTTATAGAGTAAGTGACATGTTGTAGGTCATTAAATATTCTATTCTTTAGTAGAGTTTAAGACCGATTCTGAGAAAAAAATTGTTTTATTCTTACTTATGTTGTAGCCTTAAATATTTTCGCCTCCAAAAATTGTTAAGCTCAATTAATGAAATTAATTCATTAGCACATTTTTTTTGAAAATTACATTTTTTAAAAATATATTTTATTTTATTTTCAGTTCATTTCATTATGGCTGAAAGGGAGTTGGGTGAGGTGGAATAAAGTCAAAGAAATGTAAAAAAAGAACTGGCGCTCCATCGGATACGACGACAAGTGTTCCAGTTGATACGATCAACCGAACAGCCTGTTCATGAAATTAATGTGTAAGTGGCTGAGTACTCCACAGATATGTGTACCCTTAATGTAGCTTGCAGGGAGATAAGTTTGGCCTTTTGAATTATAGGCACCACACATTTTTGCCAACCCAGTGAGCAGGAGCAATGTTCAAGGATATAACGTGTTACTGGGATTGAACTGATGACCTTACGATTGTGAAGAGAATACCCCTAACCTCCAAGCCATACAACTACACAAAATCAAAGAAATGCTGGAATTAGGAAAAGTTCCTTCCTGAGTCATGTAGAACCATCGGGCCGGTTTCCCAGTTTTCATGGCATACATATTTCCCACCAGAATGGGACGCCATCCATTACAAGATTACTCATTTTTATGGATTAATAAAAGCAATCAAGGTGCCAAATGGTGGCATTAAAGCAGGTGATAGGTTAGGTCTGCTTCTCAAAGCAGCATTAGAAAAGGTAGAAACAGACTATGGTCTCTTCATAGGCCAGTGGATGTGGTATATTGGCAAGTGGACCTTCATAGGTCGATCTAAGAAAGAATGACCAACCTTATTGTTTTTATAAGTGTGTGGAACAAAAGAAATGAGATTAAAAGATTGAAATGATGTTATATCCCATGATTTTGTCATTGTCTTTCTTCTCCTCCTCTTCTTCCTTTCTTCTCCTCCTCTTCCTTTCTTCTCACCTCTGTCATCATCACCATTGTCATTGTCAAGACTTGTTGTCATCATCACCACCATTATAATTATTATCATCATTATCTTCCACCCCCTCCTACTCCCTACCCACCACCACCACCATCACACTCCTCCTCTTCCTCACCCCCATCGCCATTGCTGTGATCGTGGTTGGCATGTCATTCCTTGTCGGTGTCGTTATCGGCAAACAAAAACAATCTTCAGGTAAAGCTTCTGTCGCTACCACCGCTTCCACCAGAAATTCCATCAACCAACACCCCCCCCCATTAACTTTCTGCCAGCCGATATGGCGGCAGCAGCACTAACAACAGTTAATTTTTAGCAGCAACTTCTTGGTAAAGACATTCTGAGGCATGGTTTCAATACCCAACACTGGTGCTATTTCGCTTGAATGGCTGATGCCCTTGGGAAGGGGCAAACATTTTCTTTAAAAAGAAGAATTGATGTACTGTGTACTGTACATGCATGCATTGTGCATTTATGCATGCTCATGCATGGGGTGCATGTGTATGCATAACACCCTGGGGGTGGGAAAAAACACGTTTATTAATACATGTACTATGTGTGCACATATTTGCATTCATGTGTGTGCGTGTGTGTGTAATGCCCTTGAGAAAAAGTGTATTTTCATTAACAGACGTACTGTGTGCACATACTTGTGTGTATGCACCTACATGTATGTGTACACGTGTATGCATATATATATATATATATATATATATATATATATATATATA
>NC_068988.1:28449534-28452513 GCF_001194135.2 Octopus bimaculoides
ATATATATCTCTATACGGAGAATTCACAAAAAAAAACAACAGACGAAGACAGGTGGTGTAGACAACAAACAGATGTATTAGTATAACACTCAGGAAGTGAAAAAGTCTTTAACGTTTTGAGCCTACGCTCTTCCACAGAAAGGAACACAGAAAGAAATAAGGAGAGAAAAATGAATGTGTAGTGGCTAGCGATCTATCATGGCAAATGCCGGACAGAAGGGTCACACAGGAGAGCTAGGAAGAAGGGGAGATAATAAAGTAGTGGTGATCCCAAAACGAATGTGTATGTGTATGGTTATATATGAGGAGGTGCATGGCTTAGTGGTTAGGGTGTTATACTCAGGACTGTAAATTTGTGGTTTCCATTCCTGGATCAGGTGATGTGTTGTGTTCATTGTGTTCTTGAGAAAAAACATTTCTTTCACATTGCTCCAATCTACTCATCTGGTAAAAATGAGTAACCCTGCGACAGACTGACATCCTGTCCAGGGGGAGGAATATATATGCCACAGAATCTGGGAGACCAGCCTGATGAGACTTTGGCTTGAGAAGGCCCTTTGATCACTTTTTAATGCAGGGGTAGATGAATGGCTTGCAAAAGCTATGCAAGCCATGCACAGGGTTGTAGTCTGTAAACTGAAAATTATCATGAGTACAGTGTCAAATTTGATATGCAGGTAGGCATTCATTAAAGTTTAGTCCTCAGTCCCCTCCTATTCATCATTTCTTTTGGCAATAACAGAGGAATTTAAGATTAGCTGCCCCAGGGATCTACTATATGTTGATGATCTTGCTCTCATAGCAGAAATTGCAGCGGGAAATTTAGACAGTGTCACGTGACAACTTTCTGGGGCAGCCTGCTGGAGCCTAGCAGCAGGTATAAAAAAGGGGAATTTGACAAGACAGTCAGTCGGACGCTGACACTCGTTGATGCTGAATCGAAGAGGCCAGGGAATAGAAGAAAGAAGACATGCACCCAACACCAGAGCTGAAGACACCTCCGAAAGGGGGGGGGTGCCACGTCAAAACGGTAGAGGAGCAGGGGCCGAAACTGGACGTGGTTCCTCATGATGATGTCTTGAGCTAACTGGATCCTATAAAGGAGCTGTTGTGGTAGCAGACCATGAAACATGGTTGAAATTCCTCCTTCTAGATGTGGAAGCAAAACCTGGAATCAGTGGGTCTTGAAGTTAACTTAGCAATGTCCAAGGTTCTAGTAAGTAACAAAACAGATGGGACCCTTCCCCATTCAGGTAAATGGCCCTGTTTGATATGTAGAAAAGGCATAGGTAGGAATTCTATATGGTGTAGCCAGTGCAAGTTATGGACATACAAGGGGTGCTGTGGTACCACATGAAGGTTAATGGAGAAAGTAGTGCTTGAGTGTGGAAGATGAACAGGAGCCACAAGGACTAAGGGTCCATGGGAAATTGAATCTTCCTCCTATCACATGCTTTTTTTTTGTGTATCTGTGTGAGCATTTGTCCCACATTCTGTAAGTCCTACTTGATTTATTGATGCAGGACACACACACACACACGTGCACACACACACGTGCGCGCACCACACATTCACCCACCACATACACACAAATACGCATGCCCCCACACACACACATACACACAAACACGCACGTACATACATACACATAAATACACACACACACTTGACACATATACACACAAATACACATGCACACACATACACACACACCAAACACACAAACACACATAAACAGACATACACATGAACGCACATACATACACACATACACAAACACACACAAACACGCACGCACATACATACACATAAATACACCACACACATATACACATAGATACGCATGCACACACACACACACACACACAAACACAAACACACATACACAAACATACACACACACACACACACAAACAAACAAACACGCACACATATATCAAAGTCTTCTCAAGCACATAAGTTTCCAACAACTTTCCCAAAATTTATAAAATATTTTCTCTGATTAATTAGATATTAGCAGTAAGCAATTAGCTCATTTATTACTGTAAAAAAAAAAAAAACCTGTTTCTCATATTAGCAACCCAAAGAAACAACAACAGTGATAACAACATTGGTAATGACAATGATGATGATGACGGCGACGATGATGACAATAATGACGATGATGACAATAATGACGATGATGACGAAGATGATGACATTGATGACGATGACAGATGATGATGATGATGAGAACAACAACGATGACAATGACAACAACGATCATCATCATGATGCTGCTGCTGCTGACAATGATGATGATGACAATGATGATGATGACAATGATGATGATGACGATGATGATGATGACGATGATGATGACGATGATGATGATGACGATGATGATGATGATGATGATGATAATGATGATGATAATGATGATGATGATGATGATGATGATGTTAATGATGGTGACAACAATGACAATGAAAGCAACAATATTATTCTGGGTTAGTTTCATAGGAGTTGGTTGTATTTTAATTTCTATTAAATTTATTTAACCGCAGAAAAAATTTAATTTGATCGTTTTTTTAAATTTTTTTTTTTTTATCCTGTATAAAAAAACATGTTATTACAGTATGAAGATTTTTTTGTTTTTAGAGAAAGAAAAAAAATATTGCTAAAGCTGAAATGGGTTAAGTTATAACTGATCTAAACATTTTTTTTTTTTTTAATTTTGTGTAAAATTTAATTTTAAAAAATATCATTGGAGAGAAGCCATTCTGATACTTTACTGCGAAATCCTATAACTTCTGAAGCAATATTCAAGAAACTCCAGAAGGATTTTATTTTTTAATTTTGCCACAAAACATCTGGTTTATGTAATAAGATCCAATAGCAACATTAAGATCTGTTGGCACCATTCCAACCAGCCAACCAATTTTTCCTTTTCCTAATCTAAATAAATTTTAGCATCAAGAATTTCATGTCATGTTACCA
>NC_068988.1:28454249-28458408 GCF_001194135.2 Octopus bimaculoides
AAGAGTGAGAGAAAGTTGTGATGAAAGAGTACAGCAGGGTTCACCACCATCCCCTGCTGGAGCCTCATGGAGCTTTTAGGTGTTCTTGCTCTATAAACACTCACAACACCCGGTCTGGGAATCGAAACCGCAATCCTATGACCGCGAGTCCACTGCCCTAAACACTAGGCCATTGCGCCTCCACTGAGAGAAGTGTCTATGTGAGTTAGAAAGATCAAATGATCTCAATGAAGTGCTAACAGTATTTCCATCTTTCCTTCTTTCTCTTTTCTTTTCTTTTTTTTTTATAAATGACCTTGGAAGGATAGAAAGACAAAATCACCCCCCATTAAGATTTAAACCTTGAATAATGTGGTTGGGAACAAGATACAGGAAAGCATATGATTTGGTATTTTTTGTATGGGACATCTTCATTCCTTCTGGAAAAAAGATGAACGTGGCTGTGTGGACAGATGTTTACTTCCCAGCTATATGGTTCTGGGTTCAGCCCCACTGCATGGCACTTTGGGCAAGTGTCTGCTACTATAATCTCAGGCTGACCTAAGCCTTGTGAGTGAATTTTGTAGATGGAAAATGAAAGAAGCCCATAGAGTGTGGGCTTCTTTCTTTCTGTCTGTGTCTCCCACCAGCTCTTGACAACTATTGTTGGTGTCGATTCATTCGACTAAAAATTCTTCAAGGCGGTGCCCCAGCATGGCCGCAGTCTCATGACTGAAACAAGTAAAAAATAAAAGATAGACTACAACATAGCAACAACAGACAACAACAACAGCAACATCTGCTTCGTCCTTAATATCTGGTATGTCAGTAAAAGTTAATTAATTGAACCCACTCCCAATGTTCTGGTGAGGGCAACCGTTGGGATCGTATTAACACAATTTTGAAACGGCTGACAACGAAGTAGCCCCCACCTGGACCGCTGACAACTAACACCCGCAATACAATACGGCAACAAGCCAGTCTCAACGTGGTACTCTACCCCAACAGCTCATCTGTGATGTCATCATAGCTGTTGGCTTTTATTTATTCTACTGCACAGTGCTTATCAAGTTTCGGTAAATGCTTCCCAACCATCTAGTTTCCTCCCATCAAGCTGACTAGCCTGGTCCCTCAGGGCAAACAGTGCAGTCATGAACAACTCAGACTTCGTTACAGAGCCTTTTGTTGCTGTTGCTGTTGTTGTTGTAAATCAGTTGTCTACTCGAAGTAGTTGTAATGTGAGGTCCTTACGTGACTTTAGAAACAAGGAGGGGACACCAACGTAAACAGCTCGAACAGCCACTGTGGCTTATTAATGGAAATATAAACAATGGTTACTTACGAACTTCCCTGTCAGAGTCCGCACAGATTTGGAAGTCTTACGTCGCTCGCTCCCGGAATTTATACATACATGTACCAATTAGCAAGAGCATGTACGTATGAGACTATTCATATGAGAGGAGACACACATTCTCTCTCGCTCTCCCTTTCTCTCTCTCTCTCTCGCGCGCACGAAACACAAACTCAATATATACTTTCACGCAAACATATATACGCAAGGCTTTTCTCAAATTCAAATTATGACATTGTTTATTATCTACTGATGGAGTTTTTTTTATCTTTGTTAGAAACGAAATCCTTACAGGAAGATTTCAAATAATTTGAAAAGATAAAAGAACATACGTACATTCATACATGCGTACATACATACATACATACGTACATACATACATACATACATACAACTTGATAAGCACACAATGCTAAAGATCAACGAAAAAATACCTATGCTGAACCATTGAGGAATCTACAGTTACTCTATCCAGATTACAAGTTCAGGTTTATACCTGTAATTATTGGGGCACTGGGATATGTAACACACTGCCTAAATACCCATCTTGAGAAATTAGGCTCCTCAAAACTAGAAAGGAGAAAGATGATTCAAAGACTACAGATCCAAGCCATCACTGGAACTGTAAAAATCTGTAAAACTTTCCAGAAGTTTATCATTTGAATATATATGAGCATGTCTAGATATGCAACTATATGTATGAGAATATATACAGAAAACAAAACAGACAAATCTGCACTTATACATATATACATGCATACAAAAATACCCTGTTGATGTTGTTGAAATTCTAATGAAGGAGCCTTGGATCTAGATTAGAAACTGACTCTTTCTCTGTTGACAATAAATCTTGAAATAAAACTGAATACTAACATACATAGAATGTACTTATCATCAAAGGGGCATTAGGTTATGTACTAACACATTTGCACAAACACCTAGGAATACTCAGTCTCAAAGAAAAAGGTCAAAAGAAACTGATGCAGATTCTCCAAATCCAATCTATTAGTGGCACAGTGAAGAGTGATAGGGCATTCCAAAATTTCTCCATATGAGATTCTTTTGTGAATGGATGCAAACACTTGGATGTATATATCAACAGTTCAACCAACGCACAAACTCGACCACTTATTTACAAACATTGAGAACTCTCTTAAGTCAAAATGTCTTATCACTTTGTTGGCAACCAGTTCAAACTCTTTCAAAAAGAACTTAAATTAAACTCAAAGGAAAATCATAAATATGAGGATTACACCAAAAGTAAGACAAAAGTGGACATGACTCTTTTATTAACTGGCACGGGTCGTTCAAATTTATTAATAGAATATTTTTCCATATAAAAACACAACTCAACATTACAAGGGATGCTTATGCACCTAATTTGTTGAACCTTGTGTGAAAAAAATTCAGCGTTGCACTGTTGTATCCACTTCTTCACAGATGTAGTTAAGGCCTAAAATTGAAACCTCACAGCTTGGATAACTAGTCCCAGACCACATTTGAGTTACGCAATGTGACCTGATTACCAACCACTTACTTGATAGAAATATTACCCCTTATCATAGAATGTTCTATGAAGTTCCTGTGTTTTTATAGTTATATAAGCACAACACACGTAAACAAATCAGAGAGGCATACTTTGAAAGTACAAGCAACAAGTCCTTCAACAAGTTTTCTTGGACGATGTGGGAGGAATGAGCAGGTGTGTTGTCATGGTGGAGTTGCCAGTTCTTTACTGCCCATAGGTCAGGTTGTTTTCACTGCACAGCTTCACAAAGGCAACGAAGAACCCTCAGGTAGCATTCTTTATCAATTGTCTGGCCACAACGTGGCTCACTGTCCACTAAAGTGCAGCCATCTTTGAACCAGTTGTACTACTCCTTTATTTGCGTTTTTCCCATAGCATCATCTTCAAAGGCCTTCTGAAACTTCTTGATAGTCTGGCCGTGTGTATCACTGAGCTTTTGGCAGAATTTGATACAGTATCTTTGTTCAATGCACTCGGTCGTCTTGACTCAAAAAGAAAAATTGCACAGCACAATCTCCACGTCTGTACTCAACGTGTCACTGCAGGCAAATGGTGCAACCTAGAGACACGAAAATTTTTACGCATGCTCAGGAAGGACGCAGCTACCCAACACCCATGCAGACTTTGTTCACATTATTATTTTGTGCAAAAAAATCAAGGTCAGATACTTTTTGACTACACCTCATATATATGTATGTATGAAGAGATATCTACATCTGCAACTTAAGACAGAGAAAAACGAACATATCTCACTATGGGACTCAAATCATACAGTTATAGTTTGCTGGTGTTGCCAGGCAATCTTACCTCTGATTACACCAATGGATTCGGAGTGAATTTGACTATTGAAATAACAATCATAACCAGTCTTCTTTTACTGGATAAGCTTAACAGTCTAATCTTCTCTCATAACCCATGACAATACCAATTTAACGGCTATTTAGCCTCCTGCAGATAGGCCACACCAATTAGTATCCAATATAGTTCAGTATCATGCTGAGATTCTTCTCTCTTACTTAGAGCAATCCCAAAATATTAAAGGTAATTAGCTATAACATATATATATATATGTATAGCTATAAAGAATGAAATTAATGGGAAAAAATGGTTATCACTAGACACGTTTCAGTAGCAAATTTATTACTGACGCATTGCATCATACAATTTGGCATGCAATAACATGTGAGATTATATAAGATTATACAATAATGTGTTTACTTAACTTTGCCACATTCTCAGGTAATATTCCCTGATAGCTTCATAAGGTGATATGTGCCACTGGAAAAGTGGATTTTCCTTGA
>NC_068988.1:28458418-28460678 GCF_001194135.2 Octopus bimaculoides
TATATATATATATACACATATATATAAATGTGTGTGAATACATATATATATATGTATAGCTATAAAGAATGAAATTAATGGGAAAAAATGGTTATCACTAGACACGTTTCAGTAGCAAATTTATTACTGACGCATTGCATCATACAATTTGGCATGCAATAACATGTGAGATTATATAAGATTATACAATAATGTGTTTACTTAACTTTGCCACATTCTCAGGTAATATTCCCTGATAGCTTCATAAGGTGATATGTGCCACTGGAAAAGTGGATTTTCCTTGATCTATTCAATAGATCCTGCTTTCTTTCATTGTGTAGACATATGCGCACGCACACACAGACACACACACACACACACACACATTTACATATATAATTAATGAATATAGGACTTAAATGTGAGTTACCATAAGTTTCATGCTCTAATAGTACAGTAATAAGATGAGCTTGCATAGCATGCCTTGTAGTATCCTGTGATGTTTCTTGTAGTAGCCTGTGATATGGCTGCTATCTAAGAAAAAGTGAAAAAGAATAAGAAAAGAAAGAGCAAGAAAAAAGAAATAATGAGATAAAGGAAAGAAAGCAGAAAAGGAAATCTTGGAGGAAAAGAAGATAAGAGTTGTGTCCTTTTAGAATGTCAGAATGGGAATTAATAAAGACTGGTGAGGTTACTTTGATAGAAATTTAAATTTGTAAGACTGTATGCCTAATCTAGAGAGGGTGATATTTTCCTGACTGATAGTTGAAACTTGTCTTGATGCTTGCATTTTGTGAAAATCTCTGATCTCAAGTTCAGTGGGTTGATGGAGTTCTTAGGTATAGAGAGGATATAAGTTTCTTCAGCTATAAAGGCTTGTTCTTCCTTGACCTATTAATGTATGGTGTGGATTGCTCAACAATGCTCCACTTGGTGTGTCAGGTACTTTTGGTTTTCAGGTTCCAGATGTGGCTGGCTAACTTCATGGTTTTTTGTGCCAGAAAGAAGATTGGTAGTTGGCATTTCTTTCCTAGAAATCACTTTCAATAGATGTTCCATGACAGTTTCTTACAGTTGTTGCTCCAGCATGAAAAACATTGTTACACATAAGTCATACCAAACGTCCACTTCAAAATGTAACTTCAGAACTCGGATAACTGCCCACTTGATCAGGCATGCATGATTTGTTCAGTTGTATATGAAACTGAGGTAACCCCAGTTCTGCCAAATAAAGAACTGAAAAAAAAAACATAGGTGTAGGTATAGGTGTGTGGTAAGAAGTTTGTTTCCCAGCCGCACAGTTCTGGGTTCAGTCCCACTGTGTTTCATCTTGAGCAAGTGTCACCTATTATAACCTCAGGCCAGTCAAAGACTTGTAAGTGAATTTGGTTAATGCAAACTGAAAGAAGCCTGTCATTATGTATGTATGTATGTACATATATATGTGTATATATATATATATATATATATATATATATATATATATATATATATATATATGTAAAATACGAAATGGGACAAGAACGCAAAACATCCGGACAGTTAGGTGATACAAAAATGTGTGAATGTGTGAGTGTGTGAGCACGTGTGTGTATGAGCACGTGTGTGAACATGCATGTGTGTGAATGCGTGTGAGAACACGTGTGTGTGCATGCATGTGTGTGAGCACATGTGTGTGTATGAGCATGTGTGTGCGTGTCTGAGCACGTGTGTGTGTGCATGCATGTGTGTGTATGAGCACGTGTGTGTGCGCAATGCTTGTGTGTGTGTGCACATGCTTATGTGTGTGTGTGTGTGTGTGCGTGCGTGTGTGTGTGTGTGTGTGAGTACATGTGTCTTTGTGTCTGTGTTTGTCCCCAACTACCACTTGACAACCGGTGTTGGTGTGTTTACTTCCCCCATAACTTAGCAGCTTGACAAAAGAGACCAAGAGGGTATGCAATGGCTGAAAATAAAATGAGGCAAGTGCGTTCTGCTGATGTGTAATGTCAGTGCGTATGAAGGATGGAATACAAGTGTAGAGTGAGAAATAGCAGATATCTAAGGAATCAGCCATGTTGTAGAAGATATAAAACTCACTGGGATGGAAGTGTGATGATGTATTTGAAGAATGATGGGAGAAAATGTACCCAGAAATGCATATGTGTAAATGTATACCCATATGTAAAGAGAAAAAGAGATAGATAATACAGTGCAGATCTATCTATCTATCTATCTGTCTGTCTGTCTGTCTATCTATCTATCTATCTATCTATCTATCTATCTATCTATCTATCTATCT
>NC_068988.1:28463711-28465470 GCF_001194135.2 Octopus bimaculoides
ATATATATATTGATAGAAAGGACAACAAAAGAAAGAAAGAGACCTCGATATATTGTGGGTTTGAAATGCCCATGAAGAGGTCTTTGTAACTTCTAAGAAGAAATTTTAGAAATATTACTTTATTTGTGTGTAATATGTATAGTTAAAATTTCATCAACATCGAAAATATATGAATTTTCATAGGTGTATGTGTGTATATATATATGCAATGTATGTGTGCGTGTATGAGTGTGTGCACATGCATGCAATGTGTACATGTGTGTGTGTGTGTGTGTGTGTGTGTGTGTGTGCGTGCATGCATGTGTGTTTGTGCGCTTTATAACCAACTATATTCTAACTATAAATTCGGTCTTAGTCTTCACACCTTATTGACTTTAACCTACTCTTCCAACTTGAAAGTTTCAAATTTCTGCAGTTCTTCTTCAACAGAATCTGCAATCAAATCTGGGTTGTCAGCACACAGATGTTCTTCAGCATACATTTGTAAAGTTATACATTATATAGATACATTTATATTCACACTCACACACACAAACACACACACACAGACATATATGTATTTTATTTCTATCAATCTGTCTATCTGTCTGTCTGTCTGTCTATCTATCTATCTATCTATCTAGCTGTCTATCTCTCATTATCTCTCATTATCTCGCTGTGTGTGTGTGTGTGTGTGTGTGTGTGCATCTATGTATATATATATATATATATATATTATAAATTCAGATAAGGTTGGTTTATGGAATTTATATTCTATACTGCTCTTTAACTTAGGCGTGCTACTTTTTCAGGTTTACAATTTACTGACGATATATATATATATACACACACGCATATATACATATACGTGTATGTGTGTGTGTGTGTGTGTGGCTTGGAGTTTCTGGAACCACCATTGACACTGGCTTATGCTTATTGTCCAATCCCCATATACTGCATTAATATTCCTTACACTTTCCGTTGTGTTATTGCCTTTATTGAACTCCTAAAGCAAAATATGCCGAATATGCTCCTTTGTCACATCCATTATAGCTTTGGAAAAATAACTGTTGAAATCGAACTGCACCCTTCAAAACTTGCATTAAGAATAAGTACAAGGTAAAATTATTACCTGCTTATACAGTAAGCTGATGTAGGTAGTTTATCCTGTCCCCCTCCCACTTTTAGTTCATGCAATTGGAAAACCGCATTATTTATGGCATGACCCAATATGTGTGTGTGTGTGTGTATGTACACATGCATAAAGAGAGACAGAGAGATGGAAATAAAAAAAAGATGGACAAACTATTATAGTAGCAGTAATTCATTACATGAGATAGATACATATTCAAATTACAGCTGTTTCAAACAATCAATGACAGGCTGATAATATAATAATACTCACAATGCAAACAAGCATATATAATGAGGCAATAATTAGACACAGCAAATAAGCCAAAGAGCAAAAACATTATTAAAGAGCATGAAGCATAATATGTGAGTATCTTCTTACGTCAGCCTACCCTCATCTGGTTCACAATGATTATGATGAAGATGATAATAATGGTGGTATATGTATGTATATGTTAAATGTTTAGCAAGAAGCTTTTGTAAAAATATATAATTTTTATGACAATTGGAACAATTGCAATGAAGGACTCAAAATAATAATTTGTTTCTGTGATTACTTTAATGTTTTATGTATATATATATGTGTATATATATATGTGTATGTGTGTATATATATATGTGTATGTGTGTATATATATATATTTATATA
>NC_068988.1:28465717-28468499 GCF_001194135.2 Octopus bimaculoides
TGTGTGTGTGTGTGTGTGTATCATCATCATCGTTTAACGTCTGCTTTCCATGCTAGCATGGGTTGGACGATTTGACTGAGGACTGGTGAACCAGGTGGCTACACTAGGCTCCAATTTGGCAGAGTTTCCACAGCTGGATGCCCTTCCTAACGCCAACCACTCCAAGAGTGTAGTGGGTGCTTTTCCCATGATACTGACACTAAAAAGTTTTCTAAGTAACTTGTGAAATACAGGAAAAGAAGATGCTTCCTAGACTGCTTAGGGTTGCAGTAGACAGGGAGGTGGCTTTATGCCAGATACTGGGAGGCTAAAGTATGATAGAGGGACAAACATAGGTGCCTTGCAATAGAAGATGTGTATGGCTATCTAACATTAAATAGGAGTGGATGGGAGTAGCTGGAAAAAAAATAATGTTGGTGATGAGGTATCAGAGCATACTCTCAATGTACAAGGTGAGTCTAAGAGAATGTAGGCCAAGGATAGGGTGGTATGGGTGGATAAGTTCATAGGAGAGTGGTAGGTGGTTAGAGGTTGGAGAAGAGGTGAGTGTAGTGAGTGATGAAGAAGGGTGGAGGTGTAATTGATGAGGAGAAGTTAAAAGAAATAGCCCACAAAGGAGGGAGTGGTGAGTAGCAGAACAGGAAGAGTGGAGAGTAGGGGAGAGAGAAATGTACAGAGACAGAGATCTGAGGTACGTAGTGGTGATTATAAGGGAGTGGAGACAAAGGTGGCAGAAGGGGTACTGATGGCAGATATGAGAGAATGCTGAAAGCAATAGCAAATATAAAAGAGTGTTAAAGATGAAGCATGGCAGTCCTAAAATGTATCTCAGAAGAGAAGGAAAGATGACTAGAAGCACAGAAAAAGATGATTGGTGGAAAATATGTGGGAAACGATTATATGAGAATTAGGGAGAAATTTCAAAAAAATAGTTCCAGAGAGAGGCTGAGGTATTTTGAAGTATAAAAGGGAAGATATATGTATAGGCGCAGGAGTGGCTGTGTGGTAGATAGCTTGCTTACCGACCACATGGTCCTGGGTTCATTCCCACTGCGTGGCACCTTGGGCAAGTGTGTTCTACTATAGCCTCAGGCCAACCAAAGCCTTGTGAGTGGATTTGGTAGACGGAAACTGAAAGAAGCCCGTCGTATATATGTATATATATATCCATGCAAAACCAACCGTCCAACTGATTTCCTCTCATTCAAGCATGTTTTATTGATTTTATACTTGGCAGAAAACAAGTCAGGGTAATGGTTTGTGAACACTAAACCCTTCTCTGATGAAGAATGTATTCCTCAGCAAAAGTATGAAGAGTTCTGAATAAAGAAACAGTGTATTCGTATGAACCAAGATGTAATTGAGAAGAAGGCTGTCCAGAATGTTAGTTGTAAGTAGACTTGTCTTTGATGATAGTGAAAAGAGTTTGTTGAAAGTCGAGTGAGGGGAAGAGAGAAAGAAAGAGGATTCTTTCAATTAAAATTAAGAGTAACTAACTATTAAGGTTAACTTCATTATGGTTAGTAAAAACACGAAGGTGGGGAAAACAGAGAGCGGCTGGGGTGTAGGTGGTGAGATATAGTAAGAATCGGATTACGCAAACCATGTGCTTAGTTAATTAGTTAGTGCAGAGAGGTATTATCTGCAGTGTCTGGAGTAGGAGTACCCTTATCAAATGTCAGAAGAGCAAAAGAGATGCACCAGAGAATTGCAATTACAGAAGCCTCAGAGTAATGGACCAAGTCTTAAAAGTAGCTGAGAGAGTTTTTAACTTGAATAAAATGGAGTTTTGTTTGTGCAATGGTGTAGACTATATTTTTAATGAGGCAACTTCAAAAAAAAGTTCTTAACTATCAACAAACCATTTTATTTTGGATAAGGGATCTGATACTGTAGATTGTACCCTGTCCTCTGGTTGGGTCTTAAGACCTAGATGTAGACGAATGGTTTGTAATTGAAGTTATGCATGAAGGTACTCATCATCATCATCATTTAATGTCTGTTTTCCATGTTGGTATGGGTTGGACAGTTTGGCAAGAACCGGCAAGCCAAAGGGTTGCACCAGGCTCCAGTCGTCTGTTTTGGCAGTTTCTATGACTGGATGTCCTTCCTAATGCCAGCCACTTTACAGAATGTACTGGGTGCTTTTTATGTGGCACCAGCACCTGCAGGGTCACTAAGTTGCTAGCAAGACAAGGACATCTCAACTGAGAGAGAGAGAGAGGAATGGCTGTGTACCAGGCATCAACAGGACAAAACAGTGCAAATTATCCATTGCCGAACGCATGAGGATCCTTAAAGACTTGCTCGCACTAGGGGACATCCAGTGATTTTGAAGTTTCAGACAGTTATGTTATTATTGGACTGCAGTCCAATCATGGCTTAATTGACTGAAACTTTGAAGCCACTGTTAACAACATTCTCACATAAGAATAATAAATATATATGTATAAGTATATATATATATATATATATATATATGTATGTATGTATGTATGTATGTATATATATATATGTGTGTGTGTGTGTGTGTGTGTGTGTGTATGTATATGTATGTAATATACACACACATATATTCTTCTATTTGTTTCAGTCTTTTGACTGTGGCCATGCTGGAGCACCATCTTAAGGGGTTTTACTCGAACAAATCGCTCCCAGTACTTATTCTATCGGTCTCTTTTGCTGAACCACTAGATTACAGGGACATAAACGCACCAACATCAGCTGTCAAGTGATAGTGGAGGGACAAACACACACACAAATATATACATACATATATATA
>NC_068988.1:28468571-28474613 GCF_001194135.2 Octopus bimaculoides
TATATATATATATATATATATATATATATATATATATATGCGATGGGTTTCTTTCAGTTTCCGTCTACCAAATCCACTCAAGGATTTGGTTGGCCCAAGGCTATAGTAGAAGACACTTGCCAAAGGTAGGACTAAACATGCAACCATGTGGTTGGGAAGCAAGCTTCTTAACACATACCCACACTTGCACCTATGTATGTGTGTGTGTGTGTGTGTGTGTGTGTGTGTTTGCACACACAGATATATACATAATGATATACGTGTGCATATTTGTGAGTATGTAAGTATTTGTATTATGTATGTATGTATGTTTGCATATGTGTGTGTGTGTGTATGTGTGTGAGGTAACTATTAATGTTTCTATTAAGAGAGTCAAATGTAGCAAAAGTTGGTGATTTATTAGGTGAAGAATGAGAGGTGAAAACAGAAGTGAAAGAACCAACAGATTAGATTGATTACCAAAGTGTTGTCAGAGCCAATTGGTCTAGAAGTAAGACAACTTATGTATGTATAGGAAACCGAAATACTTCACTTTCCCAAATGGGAATTGTTGAGATTACTGCTGCTGCCACTGCCACCACTGTTGTTCCTCCTCCCACCACCACTGCCGTTGCTGATGCCGCCACCTCAGCCACCACGACCACCACCACCACCATTACTACTACTATTATTACTACAACTATATTGTTATGATCATCATCTTTTACTGTCACCACCACCACCACCACCACCACAACCATCATCTTCATTTCACAACAGCAAAAAATCAATAGTAATAATAATAACAATAATAATAATAATAATAATCCTTTCTTCTATAGTCACAAGGCCTAAAATTTTGGGGGAGGGAGGTAGTTGATTACATTGACCCCAATGCGTAACTGGTACTTAATTTATCAACTCCGAAAGGGTGAAAGGCAAAGTCGACCTCGGCGGAATTTGAACTCAGAACGTAGCCGCAGACGAAATACCGCTAAGCATTTTGCCTGGTGTGCTAACGATTCTGCCAGCTCACTGCCTTACTATTACTACTACTACTAATAATAATAATAATGATGATGATGATTTCAAATTTTGCCGGCAGTTTGTTCCATACTTCAGCAACTCTTAGTGTGAAAAAATGTCTCCGGAAGTCGTGGGAACTGTGCTGTTTTCTGACTTTGTAAACATGTCTATGGGTGTTAGACAGGTGGAATTTGAAAAGGTAGTAATAAAATATATAACAAAGCAGGGTAACAACAACGTAACAATCCAACAAACTCTCCATGAACTATACATGAACCAGCAGACGATATTCTGACAACTACCAAAACGACACCTTATGACTTGCAGTGATTCCACCTTGGTACGATTAACTCAGATCCCTACTATTTATAGTTGTTCGGTCAAGTCTATTTTCGCAGGGAACATCGTAACACTCACCACAACAAGAAGCAATAGTTGAAAGGTTGATGCTTGCACAGGTGGGTAAACCCGGAGCCCTGCATGTCACCAATCATCCTGGTCGTTTGTCATTTCTTCCGTGAAGCTTAGAATCATGAGTTCAATTTTCACCATTCTGTCCTATGACTCTGGGTTTCTCCCTTTCATTGGTTCCATTTACTTTGACTGCTTTCTATGCAGAGAGGATGGATTTGACATTTATCTTATACTGTGGAATTAGTGTTAAACATTAATCCTTACAACTACTGTACAAACATATACATAGATGAGAATATGTCCAAATATACATGTGCATATTAGTAAACGTGTGCATGCACGCATACATACAGATCCATATATTTATGAAGATATATGTATATATATATATATATTAGGAAGGACAACAAAAGAAAGAAAGAGACCTTGATATTATGCAAATAGAGGAATTTATCTGTAAAAATATGTGACACTTATTCGGTAGCCATGATAAAACTCAGAGTTTTAGATGTCGGGGTGGGAACCCACGCCAACACCTCTTCAGTTATCCAGCCATTGAAAATTCCTGTGAAAATTTCACAGGAATTATATATATATAATTATATATATATTATAAATATAGGAAACTCTTTAATAAGCATAACCTAAGAATTAACTTTAGTTCAACCCCAAATTTTAAAAACATAATGGCACACAACGCATAAAAACAACATGAAGCCGGCTGTTCCTGCAGGGATAAAGACTTGTGCCCGCTAAATGGGGCCTGTATGACTGAGGCCATTGTTTATAAAGCCACCATAAATTCTATGAATGCTAATGACACAGCTTTGTCAAAAAGATATGTGGGTCTCATGGAAGGAAACTTTAAAGCAAGGTTCAATAATCACACCCTATATAGACATATATATATATATATATATATATATATATACTGGAGTAAGCACATGAAATGTGCAACAAGGTGGAAAAAAAGAGTACTCAAATACCAGAGGTAGAGTAATATGCTTTATTTAAAAGCAGCAGAAATATAACAAAAGACTGTTACTCTGAGTTTCACGTTCCCGTTCATTGGACAGTTCTGTTAGAAATGGAAAAGGAACAGAACTGTCCGATGAACGGGAACGTGAAACTCAGAGTAACAGTCTTTTGTTATATTTCTGTTGCTTTTAAATAAAGTATATATATATATATATATATATGATATATGTACATACACATACATTTACATATACATACATAGGTGTGCATGTGCATACACATGCAATGATGTTAAATTGGCATCAGACCAACAAATAGGTATATGTACAGTTATATATGTGTGTGTGTATATATATAAATATATATATATATATATAAAGGCATATACACACATGTACATATAAAGATATAAATACATACATATAGATATATATATATACATATACGTATATATACATACATGTGTATGTATGCATATATATATATATATATATATATATATGTACATGCATATACATCATATGCACATACTTATGCATGCACCCACACACACACACACGCATGCATATTCTAAAGAGCATGGAAATATTTCTACCAGTATTTCATAACCATGATATTGTATCAAATGATGGAAACACATCTTCGTTTTGAAACAATAAGTCTGTGAGAAAGACGAGCATTGAGTTACCAATGTTGAAGGTTCATTTAATGGTTGAATGGTTATATAATCAAGATGAATGACAGTAGAATTACCTAACGATTGTGTTTTGGGAATAATTTAGATGGAAGAATGCCAAGGCACAGTGTCTAGATACATAATTGGATAACTGCTTGAAGAAGTCTTTGCTGAGATTCAAGGACAGACAGTAATCCTAAGGTTGTAGAATGATGTCAGGACAGGAATTTCAGTTATATGAGGACATCTGTGTGTGTGTGTGTGTGTGTGTTTAAGTGTAGGCTTGACGGTGTGGTAAGAAGCTTGCTTCCCAATCACACGGTTGCAGGTTCAGTCTCACTGCGTGGTACATTGGCAGAGTGTCTTCTATTATAGCCTCGGGCCGACCAAAGTCCTGTGAGAGGATTTGGTAGACAGAAACTGAAAGAAACCTGTCGTATATATGTATGTGTTTGTGTTTGTCCCTCAATACCGGTTGACGAGTTGGTGTGTTTTCCTTCTCGTAACTGAGTGGTTTGGCAAAAGCGACCAATCAATGACTTAACTGGTTAACTGACTAACCAATTGATTAATAATAATAATTATAAAAGAAGTGATATTGCACCAGTGCATGTGTTATTATTGGCATAATGACACCTCCCAAGATACAACAAAATATGTTTCAACACACAAGTTCACATCACGAATCACGCAAACCAAATAGAAAAACAAAAATATCAAGGTAGTTTTCCTTTAATTGTTTAATAAAACATTTTGAAAGGTTTAACGGAAGAATCCGTATTATATGTACAATAGTAAATGATGAAAACTGGAAAATTGAAAGGTTCTTTCCTTCCAGTGGTGGTGGTGGTGGTAGTAGTGGTGGTGGCAATAACCACACACACACACACACACACACACACACACAAGCAAACATAGGAATTTCAATAAAGTAACAAGCAACTGATAAGATAAATGTTAATTCTATAAGCTGTGCCTTGTTACTATCAGCTCTCATCTCCATTGTTGTGTATCCTTTACCACTGCCCTGGCTTTGTGAAGCAGCTAGACTTCATGGAGATTTCCACTGCCAACATCAACGGAGAACAACACACACCAAGCCAATTGCCTACAAAGAAATGAAAAACATACAGCAAAACAACAAGATCTCCAATGAATTACAATTAAAACGGTTTCGTTAATTTTTTTCAATTAGATTTGTGTAAGTTGTAATTAGCTTTTAGAGAAGAGGATTTATTATCCTTTCTACTATAGGCACAAGGCCTGAAATTTGGGGGAGACAGGATAGTCAATTATACTGACCCCAGTGCATAACTGGTACTTAATTTATCGACCTCGAAAGGATGAAAGGTAAAGTCGACCTCAGCTGAATTTGAACACAGAACATAGTGGCAGATGAAATACTGCTAAGCATTTCGCCCAGTGTGCTAATGATTCTACCAGCTCACCACTTTAAGATGCTTTATAATAAAATCAAATTAAGTCGGAAAGAAAGTTCTACCACGTTTCTGATATGATCACTTTGAGGATACATTTTCAATACTTAGGGTAAAATAACCATCAATTTTTACATTCTGCTGGGCCTCTTCTTTTTTGATTTCTTTGCAGATTATTTTATACTATAAATGGTCAAATTTGTACTAATTTTACCCTTTTAAAATAAGTTTAGATGGGACTCATATCAGATGAATTCAAAAGGGGCTACTCTTCAGTAATGAAAGTGACAAAAAATATTCATTCTGTCCACACATAGAGGCTTGTCCTTTCAGGTGCTGGGGCCACTTGCAAAACGCCAGTGCTGCGTTAACACACCTGTACTGGTGCTGTGTTAACATACCCATGCTGTGGTGGCATGTAAAAAGCACCCAGCACATACATTTATCTACCTGGTCAAAGCATCCAACCCATGTCAGTAGGGAAAGCAGACGTTAAACAATGATGATGATGATATATATATTTAAATCTATGGGCATGTGTCTTTGTGTATGTGATTGTCCCTACCACTGCTTGACAACTGGTGTTGGTTTGTTTATGTCCCCCATAACTTAGCAGTTCAGCAAAGGAAACCAGTAGATTAAGTACCAGGTTTAAAAGAAAAAGTACTGGTGGGGGGTCAATTAATTTGAGTAAAAACTCTTTGAGATGGTGCCCCAGCATGGCCACAGTCAAATGACAAACAAGTAAAAGATAAAAGATAATGTCAAATAATTTGTTACCTTCCGATAGGTACACATGTTATGTTGGTTCAGTTCTCTAAATAAGAGACATAATCAGTCAAGATAGATAGATGCTCTTCATTAGGGAGACAAGGTTCAGGAGGTAAGTCTGAAAAGAGAGATAAAAAAAAAGGGCTCATACTTAGGGGAAAACAAAAAACTAAGGCAGAGGTAATTAATTAATATTTAATACAAAATATAAACATACTTTCTGGAAAAAATTTTGCAGAGTCAAGATAATTTGAATCTATAAAAGCCTACAGCATACACTAATTAATGGTTTAAATGGTAATTAATTCCATATTTACCTGGTTTTTTCGGCAACACCATCTTGCTTTTCTCATCAGTTTCCCAACCTTCTTTTCTAGTCACTGAAAATTTAAACAAAATCGATTTAATGCAGACGTAAAGTGATCTAAAATAATGATTGGAAATAATCTTTATAGTCTAATATAATATTTCAGAATATTAAATTTCCTTCAGATATTGCTAGGAATTGATCGAGTCACTGCTATAATCAGTTTCCCAATATTTCGACATTAAAAAAAAAAAAACTTATTGCCTATGAAATGCTACACGGAGGGGAGATAACTGTATCAGAAGATTCACTGGTAGCTACAAGACATTGATTGTTAAGCATGGGGAATAATCCTGCACAAAAAAAATTATATAAAATATCTTTCTCATTTTTCATCGTAGTTCACATGGTAAATATCATATATATATATATATATATACACACAAATAATATAT
>NC_068988.1:28477386-28487947 GCF_001194135.2 Octopus bimaculoides
ATATATATATATATATATATATATATATACATGCATATATAAGTACAGGACGTCAACAACGGTGCAAATAACATGAAATATGTAAACAAATGAGTTCAATACACAAACGAGAAAAGAAATGGAAAACAGGATAAGTAAACACAGAGAAAGACCCTTCATCAGTTGTTGGTTGTCTGTTTACTTCTCATTTCGAACATTCATATATAGGGTTTCCATAAATTACGGACATCACTAAATATATCCCCAATGGTTGTTATATTTTTTTGATAACATAAATTAGATAGGATGATGTGTATATTACAATATTGTAATAACCAATATGTTGTGCATGCATAGTAATATTATGATCATGAAATTAGCATTAGTTTATCTCAATCTTTCTCGTGGAACCCCTAGGAACCTTTTGTAGAACCCTGGTTGAGAAACGCTGATTTGGGGGAACAAAAAATATTTGACATAGAAGCACAAAGTAAAACACTTAACCAGACATCACAAAAAAAGAGCCCACATTTAATTCTCATTACATAACCTTTCGAGGACGAGTATTGTAAATATTGATCTTGCAGAGGACATAGGAATTGGTTTCGAAGTGGGAGAGGCTATTGTTGGTTATCTTGGCTCCAACATATTCACCATCATTTAATGCTCACTTTTCTATGCTTGCATGGGTTAGATGAAATTTGCTGAGGCAAATGTACTATGGCTAGATGCTGTTCCTGTCACCAACCCTCAACTGTTTGCAAGCAAGGAAAATATTGAGATGTTTCCCGCAGAAAACTGGAAACACCATCTGTATGAAGGTGATGCTCGTTTACAACCATCGTCACAAAAGTACACACACACACACACACAGAGAAAGCACCCACGCTGGTGCCATGTATAAAGCACTGATGCTGATGCCATGTAAAAAGAGACTAATAGAATAAATACCAGACTTAAAAAAAAGAAGTATTGGCGGTCAATTATTTCAATCAAGCCTTTCAAGGTAATGCCCCAGCATGGTCGTTATCTGATGACTGAAACAAGTAAGAGGTAAAAAAAAAAAGATGGATAAACGAACCCTTCTCTGAAATTAACTCAGAAAGGCCAGAGTCTCTAGTTTCAGCAGTTGATAGTTTCTATGGCTATATATCCTTCTTAATGCCAACTACTTTACATCATGTATTGGGTGCTTCTTGACAAATACCACAAACCAAATAAACCTAGCTTTCCTCTGACTCAGCCATCTCTGCTATTGGAAAACTACAAAATTTGAAGCTAGATTTCAAAGAAGAAAAACTGATTTATCTTGTTCTAATCGAAATATATAACTTACCGTCCGGTACTTCTGAAACAGGTACATTAGCAAGAGCTGCAAATGTGTCGATATTGATCGAAGAATATGCTTTGGACACTAACTTAATTGCTCTTCTACGTGTGATTTCTGTAAAAAAGAAAATTTGATATTCTTTTATTTTTTTACTCGATTCAATCATTTGACTGCGGCCGTGCTGGAGCATTGCCTTTAGTTAAATTTGAAACAAATTAAGAAAAGTTTAAAGAAAATAGAAAAAGCAATACTATCTAATTATTTGGCTAACATTCCTAAATTTAAAATGAATGTAGGTTTTTTTACATTTCAGTAAAGCAAGCTTGATTGCTTTAGCACTGAAGTTAGGTAAGGAAAGAATCTGGGAAAAAGTTTATAAGCATTTCATTTGAATTACTAATTAATTAAAACATCAAAACTTAAATCATTTTTAACAGTGGAATTTGAAGTAGATAAATCTATAAATAACATGTAAATATTGAGTTAGGCATAGCATTCCGTTGGTCACAACGGTGAGTGTTCCAGTTGATCTGATCAATGAAACAGCCTACTCATGAAATTAAGTGGCTGAGCACTCCACATAATGTGACAAGGCTGGCCCCCTTTGAATTACAGGTACAACTCATTTTTACCAGCTGAGTGGACTGGAACAATGTGAAATAAAGTGTCTTGCTTGTGGACACTAGGCACTGCCAGGAATCGAACTCATGACCTTACAGTTGTGAGCCAAACTCTAACCACTAAGCCATGCGCCTTCACTATATTGGGTTATAAAAACCCTTGGATGGAAAAAGTCAACAGCTGTCTGTGGTACCTGAACCTACATCTACCATTGTACCAAAGCAGGATCTAAGATATTTACTAGGCTAAAATGTACCAAACAGACATGTGCTCAGTATATCAATAGTAAAACGTCTGTTGTCTTTACAAAAGATATGGGTTCAAGCCCTACAGGCAGTCTCAAACTTTATCCATCCAAGGGGGTTTTAGCCCAATATTTACTATTATTTATAGCTTCAACTGCTTCAAGCTCCACCATTAAAAATGATATATTTTATTTTTAATTAATTAATAATTCAAATGAAATGTTTATAAGCTTCTTCACAGACTCCTTCTTTAACTAAACTCAGTGCTAAAACAAAGAATCAAATTTGCTAAAAATCCACATTCTGTAAGAATTACAGGCAGGCAAATGGTGATGAGACATTTTGGCACAGTGGTTTTGAACGCTGCCTATTTGGCATAACTGATCTTATGTAGATTTATTAGACATTTAAATGCTTCTCCCGTTTTCTCCCTTACTCTCTGTGTGAATGTGTTTATGTCAATCATGTCCAAGTAATAAATTGTAATCTCTCTCGGTCCCTCTCCATCTTTCTACCAGTATGTGTATATTTGTGTGTGTGTGTTTGCCTTTAGTGCCAAAAAGTAACATTGCCAAAACAGGTAGAATGTCCAATCAGCCATACCAAATTGTCATTGTGCAAACAGCTGCATCCAATCCTATCATTCCACTGGCAAAATACTGTAACTTTTATAATCACCATAAATAGCATCCATAGTGGCTCTCAAATGTTCCGGCCAGTCTCTCTTTAAAACTTCATAGATGCCAGGAAAATCTCGCTGCCACATCTTTTGTCCTACTAACCACATATGACCAAGTTCTGGATGACTCTTGAAGGTAAAAAGAAATAATAAACATCATTAAGATACACCATCAATAAGAAAGACAATATAGCTATTAGGAAAGAAGTTAATTTTAGTCTTTGGACTGCAGCCATGCTTAGTACAACAGAAATTTGAGTTAAGTATCAGCTGCATAAACTTAGGTCATAGTGTTCTGCCTGGTGACATTCATCCTAAGTATAGAAACCATTAAACAATATTAACATTATCCATGAACCTAGTTAAAAGTTATTTCTGTAAATTTTATCAAATTCAGGGGTATTTTTTCTTGCAAATTGTCAGATTTTAAAATGAATCCTGCTGCTTTCTTATATAACATTGTCAACCCCTAGACATTATTGTCTTGAATCCCAGGGGCTGGTTACCCAGGTTCCATGATACATAAGTGTCCAATATCCCAACATTGCCTCTGAACAGGGTGACAGTTAGTCACAGGGTTAGCCATTTACAGCTGAGTGAAGTGGAGCAATAAGAAATGAAGTGTTTTGCTCAAGAACACAACACACTGCACCGTCTAGGTATTGAAACCACCATCTTGCAATCATGAATGCAACACATTCGCCACCAGAGAATAAACTTTCAATTTACATAATATCACTGACATAAAAAATCCTCCTAAACTAGATCAAAACCCTTCTCTACACACAAAGTTAACTCTCTATATATATTAGTCCTCCTCAAAACTATTGAACAACTTCCACAAACAAAGAAAAACAGAAAAAAAAAACAGAAGAATTTCAGTGCCATGGTCTGCCGCTAATGAGACGTCAAGACAAACTTCCATTACAAATAATAAAGAGAAATTTCAGTGGCTCAGATTTACTTACTGATTTGATTGATGGAGGGATTCTTTTCCATAAAAACTTGGCATTACACCTGAAATACAAAGAAAACAAAAGGAAAGTGCATTTGAATCAAATTGCTATATCTTACATCCTCACACACCTTCACCACCCACCGGATAAACCAGGTGTCTCCTTAACAGCAGGATACCTGTTACTGTCTCTCTACCATAATTTAACATCTTATCATCTGGCATAAAAATCACCCAACACATTCCTACCACACCTCTCAGATGAAGGGTATTTGTCTTGTGAGTTATTTGGTGACCTCACTAGTGCTAGTGCCACATAAAAAGCACCCAGGGCACTTTGTAAAGTGATTGGCATTAGGAAACTATGCCAAAGCAGACACTGAAGTTTGGTGTAGTCATCTGGCTCACCAGCTCCAGTCAAACTGTCCAATCTGTGCCAGTATGAAAGGAGGATGTTGAAAGATTAATGATGCTATGAAATAAAATGCAACTTACAGATCATTCCTAAGAAGATAGACTCCTAATAACCGTGTGTAGAGCTGTGGAGTAGCAATTCCACAAGGTGACTGTAAGAAACGAAACAAATATATTAGGATAGCAGACAAATATTAGGAATTGGTACAAAAGTGAGTGAAAAAGTCTCGGAGGGAAAAGGATGGAAATGTCTCCTTTAAGAAAGAAAGAAATTTTTTTTTCTTTCAGTCATTAATCAAATCTATTTCCATAAAATAATTACTGTATTTGATGGTATATAAGACACCTTTTTCGAGAGAAAAAAAGTTACCCGAGGTCCCCTATGCAGAGTCAGGCATATTATATGCTCTAATGCACTAAAAACATTCTTTGATGAATATATGTTGCATCTAATATGTACATATGTCTTCAAAATGCTTTCAAATACAGTAAATTTTCTTTCATTTAGATACATGTTCTTTCATCTGGTATTTAGTATTTTATGTATCTATATAATATTTTCACTGTCTAGCACCACCTTCTGGTCTACTGAAACCACTCGGTTGCCAACATATAGATCTGGCCTGATGACATCTGTCCATTCACTCACCTGTCTCAAATCTACTGAAAACTAGTACAAAGTCAAAATTCAAACTCTATATTTTTAATTACGCTTCTAGCTTTAACATTTGTTTGATGAAGAAATAAAATGCCTCCACTTTATAGATTCAATTCTATTATGAAATCATCAGGCATGTTTATTGTGAAGCTGAAAAGAACATGTCATTTATTTATTTTTTTATTTAGTCTGGTCAAGAGTAAGGAGTCGTGACCATTTGTATGATAGGCCCTCCTTAACTGATTAGAATATCATTAACTTTCTGCTTAAGCTGTTGCAAGTCTATGAGACTGCAGAAAAGACGTGCATGTGGGAATTCCAGAGAGGGAGATCTGGTAGGAAGGAAGAAAATACTGGGGGAAATTATTAGTGCAGGGCAAAGGGGAGGTAAGCTTAACATAATATATACGGTGAGAAGAGCGGGAAGGGGGGGGCAGTAAGTCGGGAGTAATTGAGTGAAAGTGGAACCAGACCAAACAACTCCAAAAAAGAGGAGGCCTTTCTCGAAGCGGCAGAAAAAGCTCAGAAAGAATGTAGCCCGTCATTGAACTTAAAGGTTGAAGTGTGCTTGTGAGTGACTTCATGTCAATTATTCGGGTAGTCTTATGATGCAGTCTAGGACGAGTGTGTGTGTGTGTGTGTGTGACAGTAGCACCGTCCTAGATTTAGAAACAGTACTTCATGTTCTTAAGTTAAAGTCAACATTAATCAATTATTTTGAAGAAAGAATATAAATCATTAAAGATTTTAAATACTGAATAGAAACGAACAATAAATTATACGTTTTAAAAAGGAAAATTTAAGTGGAAAATAGCCACAGAACTAGGTTTTACACACACACACACACACACACACACAAACACAAGAGAGAGAGATTATTATAGGTTCACACTTTTGTGAATTGCAATGAAGCGAAATAAGCACTCAACATCATTATGTTGAGTGAAAGAACAAAGATAGGTTTATGTGAATCACTAATCGGAATTTCTTGTCTGTGTAAGTTGTTGCGATGTGAATCGTTGATCCAAACAAACTCCATTTTTTATTAATAAACAGTGAAAATAATGCATCTATTCACGTTAACCTTAAATAATAAGTAATTATTATTCAGAGAATAATCATTACTATTTTACACCGGCTTTGATCATTTGGAGTGTCGAACGGAGTCAATATCAGACATTATTATCATGAATTAAATATTTCGTCTGCCGCTACATTCTGAGTTCAAATTCCACCAAGGTCGACTTTGTCTTTCATCCTTCCGTGGTCGATAAATTAAGTACCAGTGAATCACTGGAGTCGATGTAATCGATTCATCGTCCTCCCATCAAATGGCTGCCCTTGTGGCAAAATTTGAAACCGTTATTATGAATTAAATATTGTTGAATTATTAACAGCATTTTCTCCGTGTACAATAAATTATTAATCAGTTGTTTCAATACATTTTATTAAATACATTAAAAGCTGCCAGATGTTAAAACACCAGCTTATAATGTGAAGTAGGCGCCGACGATTACTAAAACATTTTAGAATATAAAAAGTATTTGAGGAAAATGATTGGAAAACACTCATTATTGAAGACAGCTATTTAATATAGAAATATAATATACAAGTAATATTCAAAACAGTATTTTCTTTTATGTTATATATATCTAAATATAATCATCAACAAGGACTTGTTTTATAACGATTACACATGATGACAATGTGAAAGAGGTGCCATTAGATTCTGCTGATAAGAAAAAGATTCATTTGCTGAAGTAGTTCAGTAAGACTTCATAGAAAGTGTATAATAATCTGGTAAATAGAAAGGACACTTGCCTCCAGCTCTTGAAGTTCTAAATTTTCCACGGTTTTCGTGTCGTACTCGACAGAAGCCATGTTGTAGTCACTGCTAATGCTAAACAACAGAGGCAGCCAACCGGTAAAGGACGTCACTTGGATGCTTAACAGAATAGTTTCATCACGTTTACAAACCATCACATCGATGCAGTTTAATAAAATAATAATTATAATGTTGACGTCTTAAGAATTTATAATCTTCCAGATTCGAGATGTATCGTTCCAAAAAAGTAGCTCATTCTCTCGAAGTCTCGAAATTCTTATGACGTCAGCACCATACAATTCTTGGTGGTAAGAATAAAGTCTCTAAAATGAATAAATTCGAAGGATTGCTTTGGTCCAATGGTAGAACGCCTGTCATATTTACAGGAGATGAGGGTTTATGCCCCACGGGCAGCCTTCGATTTTTTTCTATCCAATGCTATTATTTATAGCTTTAACTGCTTCAATATCCACCATTCCAAAGAAAAAAATCTTAATTTTATATTTAAATGTAATAAAACATTTCAGAAAGGAATATTAGTATTGAGCAAACTAATTGTTCAGCGGTAACCCTTCAAATATTTTGGGATGTCTCAATAAACTCTGTACTGTTATCTTCTATCAGAATTTGTTCTAGTCAGGGCGGCGAGCTGGCAGAATCGTTAGCACGCTGGGCGAAATGCTTAGCAGTATTTTGTCTGCCGTTACATTCTGAGTTAAAATTCCATCGAGGTCAACTTTGCCTTTCATCCTTTCGGGGTCGATTAAAAAAGTACCAATTATGCACTGAGGTCGATGTAATCGACTTAATCCTTTTGTCTGTCCTTGTTTGTCCCCTCTATGTTTAGCCCCCACCCCGTGGGCAATAAAGAAATAATTTAAAGTTGGCGAGTTGACAGAAACGTTAGCACGCCAGGAGAAATACTTAGGGGTATTTCGGTTGTCTTTACGTTCTGAGTTCAAATTCCGCCGAGGTTGACTTTGCCTTTCATCCTTTCGGGGTCGATAAATTAAGTACTAGTTGCGTACTGGTCGATCTAATCGACTTCTCCCCCCCCCCCAAAAAAAATTTCGGGTCTTGTGCCTAGAGTAGAAAAGAATTTATTCTAGTCTGAAATAATTTGAACTCAGAATGTGAAGTCGGAAGAAAGGCTGTTAAGCATGTTGACTAGCTTACTTAGGATTCTGCCTGCTCACCGTCTTCAAACGTTGTTCGGTTAATAAAGTGTAATGTTTCTTTCCCCACTCCCTCTGTCAGTCTGTCTGCTTGTTTCTTTCTGTCTGTCTGTCAGTCTGTCTCTTTTTCTCTCTCTCTCTTTCTATCTGTATGTGTATATTTCTGCGCGTGCCTGCCTGTGTGCGTTGTGTGTGTGTGTGTTTGTCTCCAGTGCGAAAAAGTACTGTCACTAAAACGAACTGAATGTTCAGTGAGCCATGCCAAATCATTAGCGTCCAAACAGCTGCGCCTTGTCGTCTCATTCCAACTCATAACTGCTTGTTATCTTTACGATTTATGAAATAGGTTTAAAACAAAAGCATAACCAAAATAATAAATGGTCTGATTATATTGCACATAGTCCTTTGTTAAAATAGTTTTTGCTGTGTGTGCATTCGTATATGTTTACATTTTTAAACAAATCGAAATATGGAAAAGCAAAGAATATTCATAGGAGAAACAAGAAAATTAAAATTAATCTATTTTCTTCGCTGTGTGGTAAGACGTTTGCTTTCCAACCACATGGTTCTGGGTTCAGTCCCACTGCGTGACACCTTGAGCAAGTGTTTGCTATTATAACCTTGGGCTGACTAAAGCATTGTGAGTGAATTTGGTAGAGGGAAATTGAAAGAAGCCCGTCATGCGCGCGTGTGTGTGTGTGTGTGTGTGTGTGTCTGAGTTTGTGTTGTCCTCCACCGTCACTTGACAACCGGTGTTGGTGTTTTTACGTCTTCGTAACATAGTGGTTCGACAAAATAGCACGATATAATAAGTACCAGGCTTTAAAAAAAAAGTACTGGAGTCGATTCGTTCGACTAAAATTCCTCGAGGCGGTACCCCAGTATGGCCACAGTCTAATGACTGAAACAAGCTCAGTATAAAAGGTATGAGTATATTTTGTATTACATTTCGCTGTTACAAAGTGTAAAGATATATTCACCGTTCAATGAATTTATTTAAAAAAAGGTTAATATCTTAAACTGAAACATATTAATTTTTAAAATTATATAGTAAAAGACAATCTCCCAAATTGTCGATTCTCCATACAGATTAAGACTTCAAAGGTAAGTCACTTCACTTCACTGTTGTACAAACACAAAATTATTTTCCTCCTAACTGAGTGTCAATGTAAAATAATGGTCTGCCAACAGCCGCTTGTTATTTGTAATACAAAATGGCTGTTAAATGACCGTCGCTGGACAAACAAAAGATTTAATTTATTTGTAGATTCTAAGAAAGATTGGTAGGTTAGTTTATCTACGTCTTTATCTTTATCTTGTCTTTTACTTGTTTCAGTCACTGGCCTGTGGCCATGCTGGGGCACTGTCTTGACAGATTTAGTCGAATAAATCGACCCCAGCAATTATTTTTCAGGTCTGATTGATACAGCGGTAGACCACGAGCTCAATTGGTCTACCTTTGAGATGTAACCAGATCAATTAGAGATGGTTGGTTCTGGCAGGGCCCGGTTGAAGGCGTGCTTCCCCCACGACCCGCCTAGAAATAAGTGGGCGAAGATGAGATGAGATGACACTTATTCTATCAGTCGCTTTTGCCGAACGGCCGAGTTACATTGAGTAAAGAAACCAACATCGATTGCTGGGCAGTGCGGGGACAGATGTAAAGACACGCATATACATACATACGAGGAGTTTCCTCAAAGTTTCTGTCTACCAAATCCACCCGCAAGACGTTGTTCGGCTCGGGGCTTTAGTAGAAGACACTTTCCCTAGGTGTCGCGCGGTGGGGCTGAACCCGAAATTATATGTTTGCAAAGCGAGCTTCGTAACCACACAGCAAAACGTAAAACCTAATTTAAGATTAACGTTTGCTCGTTCTGATTTGATCAAAAAGTTACTTGAAGTAAGCAAGCATGCTTTATACACATGTAAAACTGATTATTCAATAGAATAATTCATTTTTATTTTATTTATTACCACAGCAAAAATTATGGTACTACTTAAATACAGAGGTCCCGACGCATCTACGTAAACCTAACCCTAAAACTAACCCTAACCTTAACCAACTATAACCTTAACTAAACCTAACCTTAACAACTACCCCTAACGAGTGTGCAATGTAAAAACACATCGTTACGTAGAAGCATCGGGACCTCTGTATTTAAGGAGTGTCCAAATTATTTGTTATACAAACGTTTTTCAAACTTTTTCACTGTAACCCACAGCAAAAACCACATTTTGTATTGCGACACGTTATACTGACGTGTAATAAATAAAAGACAAGCTCTATTCACCAGGTTCCTTCATTTAGACAGATTATATGCCTGAAATTTTGGGGGAGAGAGTAAGTTGATTACATCGACCCCAGTACACAACTGGTACTTAGTTTATCAACCCCGAAAGGATGAAAGGCAAAGTCGACCTCAGCAGAATTTGAACTCAGAACATAGTGACAGATGAAATACCACTAAGCATTTCACCCAGTGTGCTAATGATTCTGTCTGTTTGTTGCCTTAGATGATAATAACAATAAGAATAAGAAACACTGGTCTAGAAATTTCTTGTCTTCAGCTCTTGATATTTGACTGCCATTGTCAATGCGGAACTGTCAATAGCACTTGCCCAGTTGTGTGCCATACATAGCCTGCAATATACTGCTCAACTATATATATATATATAT
>NC_068988.1:28488430-28499078 GCF_001194135.2 Octopus bimaculoides
TATATATAAAAGAGTAAGTGTTTAAAATGAAATGTTCTAACATTATTAATACACCCTATCTGATGGCACATTAGGCGCAGCGCATATTCATGAATAAAAAAAGAGATTTTAGTGCATTAATGCATGTGATATGGGTCCAACTTTGTATATAGGATCCATGGTAATTCTTTTGGCCTTTTTTTTTTCAGAAAAAAAAGGGCTTCTATGTCATCAAACGCGGTTGACATAAAATATTGTTTTACGAGCATGAGAATTATCCCCCTTGAAATGGATTATTTCTTTCGTGTTCTCTATTTTTGGTTAGTTTGCGTATTGTTAATATGTAAAATATATAATAAAACTCATCCCTTTTTAATTTTATTTGGCTATCCACATCCCCCTTTTTAATACTGTAAACAATAATAAAGACTTTGTCTCTATATACTTTCAGAACTTATTTCACATAAGAAATGGCTGATATAAACAGTACGTTGCTGGTAAGACATTTACCATCCCAGCTCACCAATGAAGATAAAGAAAATTTGCTCTTTCATTTTGGAGCCATCAGAGTTAAAGTGTTAGATAATTCAATGGTGAGTGCTTGAATTATTTCCATTTCTCTTTTCTAGGTTGTTAGCTTGGTATAAAGGCTCAGCTGTTGCCTTATCTAGGCCATTACATATGTAGCTGGGTTGTTCTCAGCAAGCAGCAGCAGCAGACAAAATACCACAAGGTATTTTATTGTGTCCCCTTTACATTTTTCGTGTATTACACTTGTTCTCAACCATTTTGTCACCTGTGAACCCCTTTCGTGCCTATTTTACTTGGGTGAACCCTCAGAGCCAGTCATTATTTAAACCAGCTGTGTCTGGCTCAAACATTCTACCTGCTTTATATTCATACTGGCCAGATCCAGTGGGTGGATAGGTAAGTGTGCTTACCTTATTTTTCAAGTATTACAGGAACTCACAAAACTGAATATTCACTGCATACTTTGTAGAGTTAATCTTGAGCTGGATAGAAAACCATTTTGTTTTTTGAAAGGTACCTAATCTTGAAGATTTGGAACCCATTTGTACTTCTCTAAATCAACATAAAATTAAAAGCATTCCATGCTTTTTGCATGCAAATCAATAGAGCACTGACTTGCATGGACTCTAATTTTTCCTCAATGAATGTACCAGTTACCTTTGTAACTCAATGAAGCCTATCCGCAGAGAAACACCATCAGCGCCAAAGCAACCGGGAGGGGAGGTGGACATGGTATATCTATGTCGATGACATCCACTTCAGTGACCTAGGAATTCTATGAAACTCTTGCAGCAGATATGATCTGATGACCCCATGTGTTGGTTGTCCAATTTTATCTCGTTGGCCATTCCGACTCTTTTTTACAATTACAAAATTCTCTCAGTATTATCTTGTATCTTAACTAAGATACAATATTTCTTGTATCTTAGTTTTACATTGTCCTCCCAAACTCAAAAATATTTACACATTTATGCTTTTTTGTTTTTCTAGAAGCATTGTGCCTTTGCAACATTTAGTGATGAAGAAGCTGCCAAAAATGTAAGTTTAAAGTATCAAATTATATACTTTTGAGCTCAAGATTTTATCTTGTTACTGTTGATGTTATCAATTAAATGATGATGATTTTAGGTTAATTAATGTTTGTTTTTTGTCACACTTAAGTCCCAAAAAGGCGGCGAGGTGGCAGAAACGTTAGCACGCCGGTGGTATTTCGTCTGCCGCCACGTTCTGAGTTCAAATTACGCCGAGGTCGACTTTGCCTTTCATCCTTTCGGGGTCGATTAAATAAGTACCAGTTACGCACTGGGGTCGGTATAATCGACTTAATCCATTTGTCTGTCCTTGTGTGTCCCCTCTGTGTGTAGCCCCTTGTGGGTAGTAAAGAAATAACACTTAAGTCCCATTTTGCAATTCTAATGCATTTCATATTTATCACATTTGTTTTCTGTAGCAGATATGATACACATTTAAGCCATTTCTATATCATTCTCCCCGGTCACATTTGTCACATTTATGTGATATTTGTTACATCTATGCTGCATGTCATTATTATGCCATCCTTCCATCATCCATCATAAAGCAGCGAGCTGGCTGAATCGTTAGCATGCTGGACGAAATGCTTAATGGTATTTTGCTCATTGCTACTCTCCGAGTTCAAATTCCACCGAGGTTGACTTTGCTTTTCATCCTGGTTGAAAAACAAGATTCTTAACTACATAGCCACACCTGTGCCTGTATCATTTAAACACATAGGATCAGATGCAGGGGGTGCAAGAGTAACCCCTAAAATTTTGTTGGGGCATTGAAAACGTTTTGAACATCCACCTGAAAAAGAATTTTGGACCTGGGTTTTGCACCTGCTTAGCAAATTTTGTTCTTGAAATTGTGTTTCAACATTTAAATTGAAAGTTGTTTTGTCTTGAAGTATTTCATATTTACATTCTGGTGTAGTTAAATTGTTTCATTCATTCATTCTTGCAGGCTTTAGAAAGACTCCATCAATTGCAAGTGTTGGATAAGAAACTTGTTGTAGAATTTTCCAGAAAATCCCAGCAGGAACACTTTCCAAAATTTATTGATAATGAGAGGTATTTAACATTGAAACTATATGCATGCTCTGGAATATATTCTATAATGGTAGTAGTAGTAGGGAAGTGTTGTTTTTGTTGTTAAGTCATTGACTAGCGCTAATTGAACAGATTTATGATCAAACATGTTCAAATCATGACTATCACATCTTTTTTGTATACTCAGGACTACACTCTCCTATGAGTCCTTCCTATTTTTAGAATAGTGAAGTATTGATTTGAGAGAGATTTGACTATTATTTCTAGTAGGTTGAGCGACCATGTTGCTCATGGAAGAGATTTTGTTTTTCATTTTGCTCTACAAATGATTAGTTGTTAAGTCAAATGATTATACTTCACTCAGTATGTGTGTGCATGTATATATACACAAACACACATATACATGCACACACGTGTGTGTGCATGTGCGTATGTCTATATGATGGTCTTCTTTCAGTTCACATCTATCAAATCCATTCTCAAGGCTTTGGTCATCCTGGGGTTATAACAGAAGAGACTTGCTTAAGGTGCTGTGCAGTGGAATTGAACCTAAGACCACATGGTTAGGAAGCAAGCTTCTTAAGTGCACAGACGCGAAAGGATGTTTTATCTTGATTCAGTCATTTGACTTCAGCCATGCTGGGACGCTTCCTTTTAGGAATTTTAGTCGAATGAATTGACCCTAATACTTTTATTTTTAAGCCGGCTACTTATTTTTATCAGTATCTTTTGCTGAACTGCTAAGTTTTGGGGATGTGAACACACCAACACTGGTTGTCAAGCAGTGATGGAGGACAAACACACACATACACATGTACATATATATATATATATATATATATATATATATATATCGATATATATGACTGGCTTCTTTCAGTTTCTGTCTACCAAATCCACTCAGAAGGCTTTGGTTGGCCTGAGGCTATAGTAGAAGACACTTGCCCAAGTTGCCATGCAGTGGGACTGAACCCGGTACCATGTGGTTGGAAAGCAAGCTTCTTACCACATTGCCACTCGTCATTAGGCTCCTTAGAATAAGTGTGTTAATCTCTTCAATGTGTATTAAAATACACCATTAACATTTTATTTTTATTTGAAAAAAAATAAAGAACAAAAACTAATGAGAAGAATTATTTATGAGAAACGTATTTTAATTACGGTAATTTTTGTGTTGTTGTTTGACAGAAAACCACAGAAGGATGACAAAAGGAATTCTAAACAGGAAACAAGAGAGAAGAGATTTGAACCAAAACCTCACATCGATGAGGCCTATTTGAAATGGGGGTAAGTTGTGTTGTTATACAGATGTTCATCATCATCATCATCATTATTATTTAATGTCAATCTTCCATACTGGCATGAGCTGGACATTTGACGGGGGCTGGTGAGCTAAAGAGCTGCACCAGGTCCCATTTCCTGCTTTGGTATGGCTTCTACGACTGGATGCCCTTAAGCTGTCATTTATATGGCACAGTGTATTGGTTGTGGGAAATATTTTATCTGTGATGTTGGTTGTTGTGTTTATTACGAATTCAAGTTTTGTATATTGCATATATCACAATAGGCACATGCTTGGCTGTGTGGTTGAGAAGCTTGCTTGCCAACCATGTGGTCTTGGGTTCAGTCCCACTATGTGGCACCTTGGAAAACTGTCTCCTACTGTCTCCAACAGACTGGCCCTCGTGCCGGGGGTACATAAAAACACCCACTACACTCTGAGAGTGGTTGACGTTAGGAAGGGCATCCAGCTGTAGAAACCTTGCCAGATCAGATTGGAGCCTGGTGCAGCCTTCTGGTTTGCCAGTCCTCAGTCAAACTGTCCAACCCATGCCAGCATGGAAAGCAGACATTAAACAATGATGATGATGATGATATCTATCTATCTATCTAACTTGTACACTGAATCCAACCCTAGAAACAAGTAAAATATTTATGTTTTATTTTCCAGCATCCAGTACTGTGCAAACCCCCGTCTCAGTTACATTTACCCACCACCAACTGTATCGATTCTTACCAACATTGCCAATGCTTTGGCATCGTGTCCAAAATTCTATGTCCAGGTATGAAATGTAGTTCAAAATCTTATTCTTGCTCTTCATCTCTTTGTCCACTCTGTGAATATTTGACATAAGAATTGGTTTTCATTTTGTACCCTTTTATTTTCATGCTGATATAAGTAGGATCACCATTGATATTTTCTCTGAAAACTAACCTTTTCTTCATCAGGTCCTTCATTTAATGAACAAAATGAATATTCCTGCACCGTTTGGAAGTGTTACTCAAACTCCACCAATTGTAAGTAAATTCTTTTGTAAATCGTTTTAATACAAAATCTGGAAAATAGATCTTTCTGAAGTTTGTTTGTGTTTGTATTGGCACATTTGGTTGTGTGAGTTTCTGCAATGTACATGTATTAGACCAGGCCTGGCCAACTCGAATTACATTGTGGCCACTTTATGCTTGTATACTGAAGAGAATTGAAAGCATTTTGCTTTCTTATTACAATAAGGAATGAATGATCGTTGATTCAACATGAAATATTATCGTTGCTTCAACATGAAATATTACTGTTGCAAAAACAGTAGTATCTTTCTTTTTTACTCTTCTGCAAGATCGTTGCCAGTGCCGCTGGACTGGCTCCTGTGCAGGTGGCACGTAAAAAACACCATTTGAGCGTGTTCTTCCTTTTTAAGACAATAGAGCTTTATTTGAAGGAATTTGGCTGCTATATTTAGCAGGTCAAACAAGGCTGCCTTTACCGGTTCATGTAAACAGAGTAAGGTGGGAGTAGTAGTGGTGGAATTAACTTGATATAATTAACTCAAGTTTATATAAAATGTTTTGCACTATAAAATTAACTTAATATAAATATCACACACTTTACAGCTGTATGTTATGATTTTCAGCCAAATGACAGTGGACCCCAAGAGAAAGATAATTTAAGTATGGAAGAAATGGAAGTTTCAACAACTGAAGAATCTGAGTTAGAATCAGATTCTGAAGGTCAAAGGTTTGGTCTTTTTTATTTATTATGATTTCTCTGAGTGGTTGGCGTTAGGAAGGGCATCCAGCTGTAGAAACTCTGCCAAATTAGATTGGAGCCTGGTGTTGCCATCCGGTTTCACCAGTCCTCTCAGTCAAATCGTCCAACCCATGCTAGCATGGAAGGCGGACGTTAAACGATGATGATAATGATGATGATGATGTTGTCTTTATTGTCATTATCATCTTCAGTGTCATTGTTGTCATTGTTGTTCGTCATCATGAAAGATCAACAAAATTATTTTTTACTCGTGTACTGGCAATCAGTTTGAATTAACTACAAATGATTAACTCTGTAAAATTGTGGCTTTGTTCCAATATAACACATCATTGTTATTATTTAATGTTCATCTTATCCATCTTACTCTAATGACTCATTTTGTTTAATTCATGTAAAAAACCCAGGCCATAAATGTGTTCTTTTTGTATAAGTCCCTTCATCTACTGAAGATAATGTTGGACAACTGTCATGCTGATGATGTCCATTGAGCCAGAAACATGTGTCCATGGTGTCCTCTTATCTCCAGACAGCAAGCTTGTCCTTGTCCTTAGTGGCACATTGACTTCGAACAGATCTTGATTCTTGAGATTATTTCCCCTCCTCACGGGAATTACTCTTAATTGCAATTTGGTAATTACCCTATAGAGGCTGAGACGATTTTAATAAATCAACAATTTATGTTGTATAGTAATTGATAAACCTTTATTTGTCTACGTTACTCTGAGTACTTAGTCTTTGGCTTATTCTTCCAGTATTCTCAATTTATGAAGTCCAACCCATGCCAGCATGGAAAACGGATATTAAACAATGATGATGGTGATGGCCTGAAGTACTTTACTGTGGGTTAAGGATCAGCAACTTGTTTTCATAACAGCCCCTTTTTTTCCTTTTTATGGCCTCACAGAGGCAAAGTGGCTGAGCTCCTTTTGAGTGTTGAGCTTCACGGAGGCAATGACCGAGACCTTTGGCATTATGTTGTGCTTAAAAAGAAGACCCAATAAGCCGAGCAAAATCGCAGTTGTGGCAGATACTGGTGTCAAGCAAACTGGCACCTATGCTGGTAGCACATAGACGCACCCTGGTGTCACACAAATGGCACCTGTGCCGGTGGTACATAAAAGCACCCATTACACTCTCAATGTGGTTGGCGTTAGGAAGGGTGTCCAGCCATAGAAAGCTTTGCCAAACCAGACTGGAGTCTAGCGCAGCCTTCCAGTATGCCAGCCCAGTCAAACCGTCCAACCCATGCCAGCATGGGCAACAGATGTTAAATAATGATGATGATGATGATGATGATGATTTACTCATAGCCTACTTGTATATTTTATCATACCTTATACATGTACAAACACCCTTGCATATCCTCGTAGTTCCATGCCTGAAATGCTTATGTAAGCAAATTCTTGCTTTACATCATTATGAAGTACAGTTTTAGCAATAATTATTCTTTTAATTTCTTCATGTCTTTACTAGACCCATATCTATTGTAGCTATTTCTATAACTCTATTGAATTAAATAGTTGACTATTACAATGGTATGAAACCAGTTTTGCAACGTCTTTCCGGTTGTTTCTTTACAGACTAACTCATGCGGTGGAGCCCTCAAGAAAGCGAGTTCTAAAGAAGAGGAAGAAGCTAAAACAAGACTGGAATGCTTTGAAGCAGAGTATGACAGAATCTATTAAATTACCTTCAACCCTACCTGCGTATTCTGCTCGTGATGTTTTTGACCAGGCAAATCTACAATCAAAGAAAATCTCCATCAAGTTACCTGACACAGTTGCTGTTGAAGAACCATCTGGAGACTTAACAATAAATATGGATACAGGTAGACATAATGTTGCTTGACCTTCTTTTACAAGGCTTCATTGTCACCAAAGACAAAGTAAATTACAAGACTGCTTTCTGTCCATTGATCTTCATTCCTTTTTTGCCTGGTTCAGTAATGATTCCATCAGCTCACTGTCTTGCAGGGTTGCTGTGATTCGTCTCTGCAACCAATAAACTTTCTCTCTTTTATCATACTTTAACTTCTCAACACCTAACATAAAACTGCTTCTCTCTCTCTATTACATTCTCATTCAGTTAAAGGGACTCATTAGCCCTGGTGTCATGGTAAAAAAAACACTCAGTCAGCTCTGTAAAATGGCTGGAATTAGGAACAATGTTGAATTTTAGAAACAATGTCAAAGAAGACAACTGGAACATGATGCAATCCTTCAGCTTGTCTGATCCTGCCAATCCATCCAGCCCATGCCAAAATGAAAGGTGTGCATTAAACGGTGATGATGACACAGAGGAGCTAAACCAGCTTGCATATGGCAACTTCCATCATCATTTAATGTCCACTTTTAATTGCTGGCATGGGTCAGACGGAATTTGTTGAGGCTCATTTTCTATGGCCAAATGCCCTTCCCTGTTACCAACTTCCACTGGTTTCCAAGTAAGGTAGTATTTATCCGTGGCCAGAAATGTTTTCCATGGACAACATCACTTGTTTGATAGAGAGGCTAATTAACAACCATCACATGATGCCGAGACAAGGATATACTCATGCACTCACACACACAGCAGGCTTCTTTCGGTTTCCATCTACCGAACCCATTCACAAGACTTTCATCAGCCTGGGGCTATAGTAGAAGACACTTGCCCAAGGTGCCACACAGTGCGAGTGAATCCCAAGGCCAAATGGTTAGAAAGCTTAAAGATGTAATATTCTTAGAGTCTGTGATTTTGATGATCCAACTTTATCATTAATTAATTCTATTACTATGTCTTTCCTGTATTTCCATGTTTTTGATGTTTTTATTTACATTTTGCTACATTATATAAAATTTCTATTTCTTTTGTATCAGAGACACTTAAAACAAATGAACCTGCAGACCTGGAACAAAATTCTTCAGGTTTTGGTAAGATTGCGCCTTTAGAAAAGGTAAATATTCTTCTTCATATTTTTTATTCTTATTTTTTTTCTCTTTTGCCTATTTGTTTTCTTTATCTGCCATTTGTTATCTGTGTTTCTGCATATCACCAATTTCTTTGTAGTCCATAATCATCGTCATTATCTACTGACCGTTTTGTATGCTGGCATGACTTGGACGGTTTTACAGGGGCTGGCAAGCTGGAGGGCTGCACCTGGCTCCATTTGTGTGCTTTAGCATGGCTTTTGTGGCCAGATGCCCTTCCTAATACCAACCACTTTACAGAGTGTACTGGGTATTTTGTATGTGGTGCCAGCATGGGCCCTTTTTATGAGCTACTTTCCTCATCAATAGTTTTTCCCTGTTATATTTGGACCGAAATTATTTTATAGATTTGCATATGTTGGACCAATGACAATTGCTATAATAAAGAAACAAGGGATGCAAATGGAGACAGTGGAGTTAACCCCTTTCCTCAAAGGCATTGCAATGCCCACAGCAGTGTTTCACCGCCTGTTTCTACAGACTTTTGATTGGTTTAATACTTTCGCATTATCGACATTATGAAATGATTTGATACATTTAGAAATAATTACATGAGTAGAGATGTAAATTCTGGCTCTTTTGAACCTTTTGAAAATATATTATTATTTAGGTGCAGGTATAGATGTGTGGTTCAGAAGTTTGCTTCCTAACCACATGGTTTTGGGTTCAGTTCCACCTGATGGCATCTTGAGCAAGTGTCTTTTACTAGAGCTCCAGGCCAACCAAAACCCTTATAGACAGAAACTGAAATGAGCCTATGACCGAGACCTTTGGTGATATGCTGTGCTTCATCAAGGCGAATGAAATTGTAGTTATGGCCGTTGCTAGTGTCATGTAAATTAGTGCTACTCAAAATGGTGGTCTGTGGACCGGTGCCGGTTTGTGAGCCATCAGCTGCCAGTACGTGGCAAGCTTCCAGAAAAGAAAGAAACGATAGCAGAATTTTAATAATTTTGCCTTATGCACTGCAGTAAGCAACTCATCAGCTTATGTGATATTGTTTACAAAATGGATATAAGATAAAAAAAATTGTCAACTTTTATTATATTCATTACATGTTATGGAGATGTACTTGCATAGTACGTGACTTGATCTGAGATCATGTGCTGAAACAAAAACTATTGCAGCATGGAAGGTGTTTATATATTGTTTCTGGTGTAAATTGATATTACTAAGAAATATTACCAGTCAACTGGCACATTGGTAAAAAAAAGAACTGCCAATATGCCACATCAGATAGTTTGAGAAGCACTGATGTAAATGGCACATAAAATGCACCCATTACACTCTTGGAGTGGTTGGTAACAGCAAAGGCATCCAGCCATAGAAAATCTGCATCAGTAAATCCTTATTTCTTTACTGCCCACAAGGGGCTACACACAGAGGGGACAAACAAAGACAGACAAACGGATTAAGTCGATTATATCGACCCCAGTGCGTAACTGGTACTTATTTAATTGACCCCGAAAGGATGAAAGGCAAAGTTGACCTTGGCAGAATTTGAACTCAGAATGTAACGGCAGACGAAATACTGCTAAACATTTTGCCCGATGTGCTAACAATTCTGCCAGCTCGCAGTAAATTCTGTCTGACCCATGATGATGATGATTATCTATATAAATATATAGAAACATTTTAGCTTTTTTTTCCTTTTACCTTAGATACCTGTATTTTTTATTTTCAGCCGAATTTACCTGTAGAAGAGGTAGAAGATGATAAATTCAAAAACATTCAGTTTGTATCAACTGAGAAACTCCGACAAGGAAGGATATCATCGAAAGGTAAGGGTTTTTGGTGTCTCATAACAGATTTAGTCATTTTTTTTTTATCATCATCATCATCATCATCGTTTAACGTCCGCTTTCCATGCTAGCATGGGTTGGACGATTTGACTGAGGACTGGTGAAACCGGATGGCAACACCAGGCTCCAGTCTGATTTGGCAGAGTTTCTACAGCTGGATGCCCTTCCTAACGCCAACCACTCAGAGAGTGTAGTGGGTGCTTTTACGTGTCACCCGCACGAAAACGGCCACGCTCGAAATGGTGTCTTTTATGTGCC
>NC_068988.1:28499492-28519735 GCF_001194135.2 Octopus bimaculoides
ACCACCTCAGCCCAGGTCTTCCTGGGCCTACCTCTTCCACGGGTTCCCTCAACTGTTAGGGTGTGGCACTTTTTCACGCAGCTATCCTCCTCCATTCTCACCACATGTCCATACCAGCGCAATCGTCTCTCTTGCACGCCACAACTGATGCTTCTAATGTTCAGCTTTTCTCTCAAGATACTTACACTCTGACGGGTATTCACATTGACATTACACATCCAACGGAGCATACTGGCTTCATTCCTTGCGAGCTTACGTATGTCCTCAGCAGTTACAGCCCATGTTTCACTGCCATGTAGCATGGTTGTTCGTACGCATGCGTCATACAGTCTATATAGTCAATTCATTGAATTCATTCCATAAAAGACAGCCAAACAGTTTTGTCTTTGATAACTTGTAACTCAAAACATGAAATCTAGTGCCAACCACTTTGAGAGTGTAGTGGGTGCTCTTGTCTTGATATTGTGTGACTGTTGTAAATAAGTGTCACTGTCATTCATTTCCAATTTTCTGCAAACATATGTTTGGCCATAAACGAAATATTACTTTGTTTGGACACAGGTGAGGATTGGTGGCAGGAAGGGGGATCCAACTGTAGAAAATCTGCCTCAATAAACTCCATCTGATCCATGCATTCATGGAAAAGTGGATACTAAAACAAAGATGAGAAGAGCGGGACCCAAAGCTGTTTGCCAACTTGAAACTGTGGAAGACCATAAAGAGAAACAGTTATCAATAAAATAGGCTTTTTTTGATATCACAGATCAATGGTTGTCGGTAATGAAATAAATATACACATGCTCTCAACCAAACATAGTGACACCCACAGACTAAAATAGGGAATATTTTTTGTATGACTTAAAGGATTGGTCGCTGTTTAGTTACATATTTTGGGGTTGATTATAGATTTACTTATGGAATTTATTTACTGACACTGTTGTACATAGAGTCAGTGTATTTGAAAGTTGTGGTTTCTTTGGTATGTTTGTTCCCAAACAACACTTATTTTAGTGCTGTGGACACCACCAGATTGAATGATACTGCCCAGATGTCAAAACCATAATGATATCTGTGGGGCAGCTGATGATGGGGGTATGTTGGATTGTTGGTATGGCTGTTTGCATTTGTGGAATAGTATTATAACACACCATTTTGATATTTAATTATTTTAATTATAGAAATGAAAGAACTGTCAGTCTTCAAAAACTATCAACCTGGTGAACCATCAAGTCGACTTTATATAAAAAATCTTTCCAGACATGTCACTGAGGATGTAAGTTTACTATTTCTATATTTTCTTTTATTTCTATATTTCTATATTTTATCTCTATATTTTCTTTTATTTTATTTCTATATTTTCTTTTATTTTGTTTTTCCCTTTGCCAGTATTAATATAAGTAAAAGTTTGTGTATTGAGTATTACATTTCTTTTTTTTTTTTTTTTTTTTGATAGAAATATATTTAGGTGCAAGCATGACTGTGTGGTTAAGAAGCATGCTTTGCAACCACGTGTTTTTAGGTTCAGTCCCACTGCACAGCATCTTGAACAAATGTGCTCTTCTGTAACCCTGGGCTGACCAATGTCTTGTGAGTGAATATGCTTGATAGAAACTGAAAGAAGCCTGGCATATGCATGTGTGTACCCTTGTCTAGACATCACCTGATGGTTGTAAATGAGCAGAACATGATCATCATACAAGCAAGGTTGTTTGTGTCCTGTCTTCTGTGAATAAGATGTCTAGCTATGGAAAAATAACACTTTGTTTAGAGACAGGTAAGGGTTGGTGACAGGAAGAGCATCCAGCTGTAAAAAAAAAACTCTGCTTCAATAAACTTTGTTTGACCAATACAAGCATGGAAAAGTGGACATTGAATGATGATGATGATGGTGATGATGACGATGATGAATAAAATAACAAAACCATTTCTTTTCTCTCTTTCAGGACTTGTGGAAGATATTTGGTTTCTACATCAATTCCAAAAATGAAGATGAAAGGAACATGTAAGTATTACTGAAATAATTGTCTAAAACTGAATCCTTAATTCTTAACATGTTCTCTCGCTCTAGTTTATTCTACTGAAATTAACAATGAGACCAAATAGGTCAAGTATTAAACATAATCGTAAGAGTGTGGTTTCAATTCTTGGACCAGGCAGTCCATTGTAATTTTGAGTAGAACACTTCATTTCATGTTGCTCCAGTCCACTCGGCTGTAAATGAGAAATCTTGCAATAGCCAGGAGGTTAACCCTGTGATGGACTGGTGTCCTGTTCGGTGGGGAGGGTTGTAATCTCACTCGCTTATACAGCATCAAAAGAGAGGGGGGGGGGGAGATATGGTTTTAGTTTCAGCTTCTCTGCATGGCTCCTTGGGCAAGTGTCTTCTAGTATAGCCCTAGGCATTGTGATAGATTTGGTCGATAGAAACTGATATATATATGTTTATGTGTGTGTGTCTGTGTCTGTCTCCCACCACTGCTTGACAACTAGTGTTGGTGTGTTTACATCCCTCTAACTTAGCAGTTTAGCAAAAGAGACCAACAGAACAAGTACCAGGCTTTAAAGAAAAAAATAAGCACTGGAGTTGATTCATTCAACTAAAAGTTTGAGGCGGTACCCCAGTATGGCCACGGTCTAATGATTGAAACAAGTAAAACAAGAAGATAAAAAGATGTTGGTTGTTGAAATGAGAGAGGTGGAATGTAACCAGAAAGTCTTGGAGAGCAGAACCTATTATGGAGACAATAAAAGAGGCGAGAACTGAGATGTTATGTTTGAAAGAATTTAGTGAATGGTAAAAAAGAATCAAATGATTAGGATGGAATTTATCTTTGTGGATTGTCTGCTATGTACTCACTGAAACCTTAGATATTTCATTTGATCGCAAACTTTACATCTCAATTGATTTCAGGTTTTACATCAGACTCATGCAAGAAGGACGGATTCGAGGGCAGGCCTTTATTACTCTTCCAAATGAAAAAGTAGCCAAAGTAGCCTTGGAAGACACTAATGGCTTTGTTCTCTACAACAGACCTATGGTAGTAGTATCCTTTTCATGATGATGATGATGATAATAATAATGACAATAATAATAATAATAATAGACACATTAGAAATGATAAAAAAATATTCAGACAAATACATAACAAAAACACCAGGACATAGCACTACTAGGCATTGCACCCATCCTACGTAAAACACTTTCAATACAGTAAAAATAAGAGCACAACAAACCACAGCACATACCCAAGGCATACAGAGCTGTGCTCGGTAGTGAAGTGAAAGCATATGATAAAAATAAGGTTACTGAATAATACTAATAATAACAACTCTTATCATGGGTGGTCATGATGGGTATTATGGGCTTCATATATTTGTACCCCAGTGTCACTTTGATAGCATTTGCTGCTCTCTCAATAATAATTTTTAATGTCCACCTTTTCCATACTTTCATGGGTCTGACAGAATTTGTTGAAGCAGATTTTTCTGCAGCTGGATGCTCTTCCTGTTGCTAACCTATACTTGTCCCCAAACAAAATCTTTAGAGAAAATCTGCTTCAATAAATTCTGCAAGCATGAAAAAGTGGACGTTAAAAGGATGGAAATGAAGTATGATTGATAAAACAAGGTAAGTAGTAGTTTTTTTTCTGTGATTTTTTTTTTTTTTCTAAATTTTTTACTTCTAACAATTTTTTTAATATTCTCAGCTATGTCAGTAATTTTTTGTTTGATCTACAATATACTCTTAAATTAAGAAATACTGGTCTATTCTCATATCTACTGCATTTGATGGTATAAAAACACACATGGGGATATTAGACACATTCTAATTTCAGCATATTTAGAGAGAAACAATTCTTAGTGCATTTAAACTAGCCATATCTGGCCTAAATAAACTACCTGTTTTACATTCAAGCTATCAAAATCTGACCTCTCACACCCACCCCGCAATGTCATTCTAAAAATATACAATTACTTCATCAAAATCTCAAAGCTTCAAAATAATGCATGATTCATTAAAAAAATAATGAGAATAAATACGTATTACATTTAGATAGAGTAATCTGTATGCTAAAGAATTAAAGCATGTAATATAGGCCCAAATTAGCATATTGGACACTGGGTAATTTGTTTGAAACTTTAAAAAAAAAATAAGTATGTGTTATATGCCATAAAAAATGGTAAGCGTCATTTGATAATGAAGAGAGAAGGCATTGTCTGAGTTTGGTGTATTTTGGAAAGCAAAGCAAATTGACGTGATTTTTGATGCATTTAATTTCTTTTTCAATGTAAAATAATCCTTAACTTATTTCCAGCAATTTGCCAGGTCTGCAAAACAGAAAGAAGGGGAGAAAAAATAGAAACTGTATTTTTATTACTTGAAAATAATTAATTGTAAATAAAACATCAAATATTTTCTACTAATGTATTTAGTGCTGTTTTTCTTAAATACAATTCCATATTTCAGAAATTTACTGTATATTCAAGCATATGAGTTGAATTTTTCAGACTAAAATTTAGCAAAAAAACCGTAAGCCAAGGACCAAAACTTCTATGTGAAATGCAGCAGGATTTGGAAAGATTGTGACAATGTTTGAATGTTTATGTTACATACTACGTTGACTTAGATGCCCAAAAAGATGGTAAGTAGAAAGAAAGAAAATGAATCAATTTAATTATACTTAGAATATTATCTAATGATATACAGAGTGCGATGAATATATTGTCGTCTATGTTACGCAAAAATGAAAATAACACTGACATCTTATTTTAACAGATATGTTTACCAAAATTACATAAAAATATCTTGAAATACTAAAGAGTAAATTTATTCAATAAAATCGCCATTGGCTTCAACCACAGCCTCCAGATGACTTTGGAATCTCCTGCAACTCTTCTGGATGGTCTCTTTAATTAAGTTGGTGAATGTTGCCATAATCCTTGCCTTCAGTTCATCTTTGGTGTTACTTAGAGTTTTGTTGGTCTCTTGTTCAACTGCACCCCACACAGTTAGGTGTGATGTGGTCAAAAAAATTGTCTGACAGCCATGACTGGGTTCTTCTGCCTGTGCGGCATGGTGCAAGAGTCCTGTTACCAGACACAGGTGCTTCCAGTAGCCACCCTCTTGACCCAGGGCAGCACTACCTCCTGCAGACACTTGATGTAGGCCTCTGTGTTGAGTCTGAGGCTGTGTGGGAAGATGAACGGAAGGATAACGCTGCTATCACTAGTAATTACTGCAGACACCATGATGTTGACTGGATGTTCGACTTTTATCACTCTCGGTACGTTTTGGGGACACAGCAAGCCAACAGTTGTTCTGTGGGTTCAGCATCTGTTTGTATTGGAACTTCTGTCGCGAATACCAAGCAGTATAACATGTTGTTTCCAAATTTTTGGCTGAATGAATTGTGTCATGGTGCTCTTTTTCTCACAGATGGTGCCCAACTGATCCTACTATACTGTGTAGCTGACAAAATCAAAAACAAACAATGTGCAAAATTAAAAATTATAAAATGGTGACAATTTACCCATCGCACCCTGTATATCTTTTTTTTTTCTTTTATATGTTTGTCATTTGACTGCGACCATGCTGGAGCACTACCTTTAGTCAAACAAATTGACCTCAGAACTTATTCTTTGTAAGCCTTGTACTTATTCAATCAGTCTCTTTTGCCAAATCGCTAAGTTACAGGGATGTAAACACACCAGCATCAGTTGTCAAGCGATGGTGGGGGGGGGGACAAACACAGACACACACACACATATATATATATATATATATGACGGGGCTTCTTTCAGTTTCCATCTCCCAAATCCACTCACAAGGCTTTGGTCGGCCCGAGGCTATAGTAGAAGACACTTGCCCAAGGTGCCACACAGTGGGACTGAACCCGGAACCATGTGGTTGGTAAGCAAGCTACTTGCCACACAGCCACTCCTGCGCCTATAATTATAAAACAAGAACACATAACATTTTTTTTTCATTTCATTTTATTGAGCAATGGATGGATGATGTAGAGAAAAGGATTTTATGCATTGTGAAAGAAGAATCGAAGTGAGTAGTTTTAAACGATCTTAAATAAATAAGTTTTTAGAGAATGAAATTAACACAAAATGAGAAATTATAGTTGATATCTACATGGGTGTTCCTTAGTTGATGAAGGAAGTATTTATTTCAGAGAAACATTTATGGAATTAGAATTACAAAAATATGCAAACAGAATACAGCATATACATATATATATACATATATATATATATTTATCAATTTAATGTGGCAGCAAGTTAGCTTGGAGCAGAGTTAAGGTGGGGGGTTTTCATATAATGTCTGTTAGTCAGACTAAAAATCATATAATTTATATAAATTAATTACTTTTAGTCATTAGGAACAGCTATTAATTAACTGAATTTATAATACCAATATGGCTGGTTTAAATAACTCCTCAAATCGTATGGATTGTTAGAATTTTCTTTGATTTTCTTTTCACAAATGTTACAGACCAGGAAGACTACCATTATAAGTGGACAAAGGTTTGATAATAGCTGAGGTATATACTTTAGAAGACACAAGAACAAAAACAAAAAAAATCCCACAAGAGTAATGTCTTCTATGAAGTTAAATTCTGTCAAAATAGTAATAATTTTTTGTAAAACTTTTTTGGGGGAGGGTCTGAATATTTCAGAAATAATTGCCAACTGTTGATTAACAACAATATACACGAATGACTGGAAGAGAATTTATGTTAGTGTGAAAGAAGAACGGTCTTTCTCCACAAGATAGCAAGGTAGCAACGTCAGCAAAAGCTGAAAGATTTAGCTATCAATTTTTACAAACAAAATTAAAATAGGCTGCTTTAGGTTCAATATGTGTGTATGTGCAAGTGTATATATGTGTGTGTGTGTGTGTATTAGATGTCAACAACCTCTTTTCAGTTTAGTCAGTTTAAACACTGTATTAATTCAGATTTAGTATTCATCAGAATTGCTGCTTTTCAGCCTGGCATCTTTTCATGCTGTATTTGAAAATAACATGCCTGAAAAAGCAATGTGAAAAAATAGTATCAGTATATTTAGGATAAAAACAAACAGAAATCTGAAAAGGGCTTTACAATTCAATATCATCATCATCGTTTAACATCCGCTTTCCATGCTAGCATGGGTTGGACGATTTGACTGAGGACTGGTGAACCGGATGGCTGCACCAGGCTCCAATCTGATTTGGCAGAGTTTCTACAGCTGGATGCCCTTCCTAACACCAACCACTCCGAGAGTGTAGTGGGTGCTTTTACGTGCCACCGGCACAAGGGCTAGTCTGGCAACGGCCATGCTCAAAATGGTGTTTTTTATGTGCCACCTGCACAGGAGCCAGTCCACTGGCAACGACCTTGCTTGAATGTTTTCCAACGTGCCACCACCAGTAAGGCAATGCTGGTAACGATCACACTCAAATAGTGCTATTTACGTGCCACTGGCACGGAAACTAGACAGCTGCTCTGGCAATGATCACGCTCGGATGGTGCTCCACTGGCGCAGGTGCCAGTCACCGAATATGGTTCAATTACGATTTCGATATGCTATCATTTGTAGCTTTCTCTACTTCAAGTTAAAAATGAATTATTACATCTCTTGAAATTTCCAAATTCTTATGACATAAATAACCTGCAATTCTCACTGGTAAAAACAAAACATATAAAATGAATAAATAAATTCGAATGAATGCTTTGGTTCAATGGTAGAACATCTGTCTTTTTCACAGATGTGGGTTCAAGTCCCATGGATAACCTGCGACTCTTTCTATGCTATGTGTTTTTTAACCCAATATTTACATGCTATTTATTTATAGCTTTATCTGCTTCAAGTTCTACAGTTAGAAAGTAGTTGCTTCATTTTTTCATTATTGTAGATATTTGTATTTCTGTAATTAGTTAAAACAAACATAGTTTACTAATAAAACCTTCAGTGAACTAATGAATATACAGCTTACTAACAAAGCTACACATTGGAAAGGTGTGTTACCTTGAGTGTTGTAAACATGATACCCAATTCTCCATATTCCAAGTGTTGTTCCATCAAGTCATCAATCAAATGTATCTCGGCCCCTAAATGTCGAATCTTGGATCTCACAACCACATATTGAAATATAGGAAATAGATCATCCATGCACCATATGTAGTCTTCATCAAGGGTAACTTGGACTGCCTGCAAATTTAGAAGAGAAACACATCATAGGAATGGTACCAGAGAATAGAATAAATAGATGTGAAATAAATAAGGCACAATTGAGGTTTATTTCCTGTTCTAAAAGAATGTTATTCAATAATTGATTGTCTGTTCTTCTTTGTATTTCATGCCTCTTAGACATAAGGCTTCCACACTCTCCATGCAGCCCTGTCAGTCGTCATTATCATCATTTAACATCCATTTTCCATGCTGGTTTGACAGGAGATGGCCAGCCAGAGTGTTACCTAAGCTTCAGTCATCTGTTTTGGCATGGTTTTTATGACTGGATGCTCTTCCTAACACCAACCACTCTACAGAGTGTACTGGGTGCTTTATGCATAGCATCAGCACATATAAAGTGGCTGTGGTTAACACCTGGCTCCATGTTCTCCATCCACCAGCCTGTCTCTCTCTTTCTCAACAGTTCTTTCCCAGGAGTTCTTGGGTTTTCCATGCCTCCTCCTTCCTTCAAGGAAACAGATGAGGGTTGGCAACAGGAAGGGCACCTGGTCTTAAAAAATTTACCTCAACAAATTCCACTTGACCCATGCTTGCATGGAAAAATGGATGTTAACTGATGATGACAATGAGTTTTTGTAGATGGATGATGGTTACTTACCAGCAATATCAAAAAATCATGTCCAAAACAAAACATCCAAATAAAACCAAATGTCCAAACCACAAACAATTTAATCATTGTCTTAAACCCAAGCACATAGTCTTTTTTTTTTCTATTTATCCAATAAGAGAAAACTGAATGAAAATACAGTAATCCCTCAACTATCGTGGGTGTTCGTTTCAAAACCCCCCTGCGATAGGTGAAAATCCACAAAGTAGAAACAGTACTGTACTGTATATTTTTATTATTATTTTCATAATTTGTATATATTCATTTTATTATAAATGCAAAACAACACCACAGAGGAATCGATGTAAGCTTAAATAATAAACCGCGATAGGTGAACCACAATAGGTGAACCGCGATATGGCGAGGGATTACTGTAATGTAGATAGACAAACAGATGTAAGAAATATATAAATGTGTCTTTCAGACTGGACAAAGTTTAGTGCTTAATTAAATGTGATTTTGAGTTTGGAGTTTTTCCCTAATGGTTATGTAAGAAATTTAGAGTGAATATAAAAATTCATTTCACTATAGTCCAACCCATGCTAGCATGGAAAGTGGACGTTAAACGATGATGATGATTGTATTTACTTGTGTACAATTCATACCATTTTATATTTGATATTAACTGGAAAAACTGGGTTGTAACTTATACATGGGGCAAAGCTGATATGAAGTTTGAATACGAAAGGAAAAAAATTTGTACATGGGCACAAGCATAGCTGTGTGGTAAGACACTTGTTTCCCAATCACATGGTTCCAGGTTCAGTCCCACTGTATGGCACCTTGCATAGCTTCGGGCCAACCAAAGCCTTGCAAGTGGATTTGGTAGACAGAAACTGAAAGAAGGCGGTGAGCTGGCAGAAACGTTAGCACGCCGGGCGAAATGCTTAGCGGTATTTTGTCTGCCGTTACGTTCTGAGTTCAAATTCTGCTGAGGTCGACTTTGCCTTTCATCCTTTCAGGGTTGATAAATTAAGTACCAGTTACGCACTGGGGGTCGATGTAATCGACTTAATCCCTTTGCCTGTCCTTGTTTGTCCCCTTTATGTTCAGCCCCTTGTGGGCAATAAAGAAATAAGCATGCCCAGCATGCTAACAATTCTGCCAGTTCACCAACTTGATGATGATGATGGTGGTGGGCGGGGGTGGGTGATGATGATGATAAAACTCCTTAACCACACAGCTGTACCTATGTCTAAATTAACACACAAATGCACAATAATCTTCCATTCATAGTCTTAAGTAAAAGCAGTCTAAAATACTACATCCCTAATGCCAAATAAAATTTCTGTCACGGTCTCTTATAAGCATGCACTCACTAACATCCAATGTTACCAATTATCACAATATGCATTATCATTATCAACATTGTTTTAACATCCACTTTTCCATGCTTGCACTAATTGGATGGAATTTACCTAACAACAACAACAACAATCAAATATTCTAGTAAACCTTCCTTAATTCTACGACAGTTCTAACATCAAGTAAAAATAGCACATAGGAGGGAGGTGGTTCTATGTACTAGTCAACCTGCTAGAAATAGCAGTGAAATCTCTCTGGATATACTATACATTAAACAACCTACATCGTGGATGGATTCAGTCAGAGGGCCAGCCTAGGGCTAAATAACAACAACATAATAGGAATGCATCAAATATTTCTTCAAACAAAGATTTAAAAAGAAGCACCTTAATGTCTGTAGTAGTTTTAGTTTTAAATCCAGGTGAAATGAAAAAATTTTTAAGTAAGACACATCAAACTGAACAAGTTAATTGAGTGACCAAAGCTAAAAGTGGGTAAATGGAAGCAGCACTAAAGAGTTAAAAGAAAGAATTTAAAGCATTTAGGAAGAATGTCAATAATGTAGTGCCAGCATGGAAAATAATTCCTGGAGACTCATGATATAGGAAGCAGCGATAACATACAGGATTTCGATACAGGGGTAAGGAGATTTATTAAGAAGTGACCAAAAGAGATTTTATTATTAACTGTTAGGTAATCCAAGCTAAACAAACGGATTTTGTGCAATCATCTATTGTACATGTTCAGAGTAAAAGCAGCAGAACTAGGATTTGAACTCTGGTTACTTTTGCATCATAATTGGATGCAACTGTAGATATTCCTGTTAGTATAAATACTGACTTTGTTAAATTGATTCAAAAGATTCATTGATAGAATAAATAGACATGATTAAATACTGCAAAATATAAAAGTACTTTTCTCTTATGGACAGCCATTTTCTTATTTACTAAAAGATTAGTAAATAAACTATTATGCCTTTAGCATTCAGATTACTCTGTCAAATGTAATGCTTATTTATTCACACTGTTTTGAATTAATCAGGTATTATTTTGTAGCTTTGAGATTTTAGATGTTAAATGTTGATGATGATGATAGTATAATTTTAGAATGACATTGTAAGGTTGATGTGAAACTAACAAGTTTGGACATAAAACAAGTGGAATATTTGCATCATACTTGGTCGATTTCAATGCTAAAAGGTTACCCAATCACCCAATTCCTTGCCTTTTCCTTTTCCACGAGGCAGTGGTAGCTATTCCAAAAGCCACCAAGCAACTATTACACCTGTCTCACAAATGCAAGAGTTCATTTACTACTCCTTTAATGAATAATAAAAAAAATTGGTTGTCGATAATAGTGTAGTACCACATAAAATGCTTTTCAGTAATTAGTATTATCTCTTTGAGTTCAAATCCTTTGAGAGTCAACTTTCACTTTCATTCTTCCAGAGATGGAACAAGTTCCAGTCAGGTACTGGATTAATTCATTTGACCATACTCTCCACATCTTCCAAATGTGAGGCAGTCTGCCAAGGTTACAAAACAAATTTTTATCAACCTTTTTATGTCTGCTTCTTCCATGCTAATATGGTTTAGATCAAACTTGTTGGCGTAGTATTCAATGGCTGAATACCCTTCCTGTTTGTCAATTCTTCCTTGTTTCCAAGTAAGGTACTTATTCTTAAAGTCTTTCACAAGATAAACTGCTCAGCAGCCAGACATGTTTTTATGCTATATGCAAACAATGACAAAGTGTAGTAAGTCCCACATTTGACAGTTTTGCAAAACTTTTGTGACTGAAAATATCGTACATGCATGGAGTTATGATTTTATGCACTCAACAAAGTATTATTGCTAAGCTGAAACTGTTGCTAATGTAAAAATAAATGGAATGGTGAAATTATTTCTTCCTTTTCTGAAAAAGCAACACTTTGGACTTACGACACTTTCGCATAATTGCAATGAGTTGAACCTGCTTACTTAATGTCATTAATTCATTTAATAACTGACTCACAAAAAAAAACCTCACTTTAACTCTTTAGCATTTAAACTGGCCACATCCAGCTCAAATATGCTACCATGTTTTATGTTCAAACCAGCCAGATCCAGCCTCTCACACCTATCCTACAATGTCATTCTAAAAATAAACAATCACATCATCGGAATCTTAAAGCTACAAGATATTACAACCATCATCATCATCAGCAGCATCGTTTAACGTCTGCCTCCCATGCTGGCATGGACTGGATGGTTTGACAGGAGTCAGCCTGGTAGAGACTACACAAGGCTACTGCGTCTGTTTTGGCATAGTTTTTACGTCTGGATGCCCTTCCTAACACCAACAATGTGAATAAATACACATTACATTTAGCAGAGTAATCTGAACACCAAAGGGGTAGAGTATGTTATCTCGCCAACAGCAAACCTATGTAGGAGAAACTTGGAAAATGACTGCCAAGATCACTCAGTGATTCAATGTATTCCATCATTGATACTGACGCAGAATACTCAGAATCACAAACTCTGAAGTCCTGAGAAGAACCAATCTGTGCAGTTTGCAGGTCCAGGAGACTGAGGCGAAAAGAAGAGTGAGACTTGCAGGTCATGTTTTCTGATTGTCAGAAAATAATGGATCTCCAAGTCAGCTTATACAATGAATGCCACAAGAGGGAGACTCAAGGAGATATGGTGCACCACCTTCAAAGAAAATCTGAAGCAACTTGGCATCGTCTTGGAAGATGCAGGAGACTATGCTCCAAACTGAGATGATTGGAGACATGTCTTGCTGCTTGGTGTGCTAGCCAACTGCATGGGACTAACTGTTAGACAAAGACTAAATATCGAACCACACATGGTATAAACCATCAAAGATGCAAATGGAATTACGAAAGATTTTCACAATGTTTCTGAGCAAATAATTGATAAATATATAACAGGGCTTTATGACAGAAAATCTCTTGACAAGTTACAAGGGCTCAAAGAATTGGTTCTTAGCTCCAAACTTGGTAGTGTTAGTAATGTTATGTGGTTGCAAGCTAAATGCTCTCTTTGGATAGGATAGTAGTGTACAACATGTAACGTTCCCAGATCCTGTACATACTTTCTGAAAATTTTAAGAACTAAGGTATGCAGAATACAGTGTTCTGCCCAGAGACGGTGTAAGACTTGCAACAGAAGAGATCAAAAGTTTAGAAATAATACATTTCTAAATCTCTCAGAGAGATTTATGCAGTAGTGATACGATGAAGTAGTTGTATGCTGTCAACTTAATGCGACAGTCCCCTGAAGGAAATAATACTACTGTTGGTCAGACCAGCAGTAATATTATTCTAACTAACAGTAGTATTATTCCCTTCAGGGGACTGTCACATTAAGTTGAAAGCATAACTACTTTAGATCAAAAGTTATTTTAACTTATAAACTGCCAGGGATATTTTAGAATAGTTTAGCTAAAAATAAAGGCTGCTCTCAGTCGATAATGAGATAGTAAAGAATGATTACACCTTATACTTAGACTCAGTTCACCTTATAACCACGAGCGATAGTTTCTAAAGATAATGGCAATTGCTAATTACTAACAAAATAATAATTAGGACCAATATACCAAATAGAACCAGTGTTCAAAACAGTTTCAGTGTTGCTGAATCAAGCAGTGGTACTTACCAAAACAGGATATACCTGCCGTCAAGAACAAGAGAAGGTAGACAGTTTAACATTAAAACAGTTATGGTAAAAAGACAAAATGATAGGATGGGGAGAGACAACAACATGGCGTGATTTTGATATTCGAGCCAGAAGGAACCTGCAAATGGTGTTATGCTGAGCAACAGCCTCAGCAGAAAAGAATAATATTAGAGGACAACAGATTAAATCGTTTAGTAAAATTGGTTTAGGACAGGTACAGGTGACTTTTTAGGAGAAGCAGGCTGCATGAGATGTGGCTCGTCACCAGGCGAGCCGCACCACTAAAATATAAAAAAAAGCAAGGTAATTTTTTGTTAGATGTGATATTCAGAAAGTCCCAAAGGCTGCATGTGGCCTGCAGGCCGCAGTTTACCCATAACTGGTTTAGGATAATCTGAAGAAGATTAGTTCCAACTTACCTTTGTAATTTCCAAGAAAGTTCTTTGTATCACGGCCAGCTTTTCACATGGACTGAATGCAGTGCTGTAAGATATAGAATATATTGTTGTAATGATTAACAGAAGCAAAAAGATGCCTGTTTTTTGAGGCTTTTCATTTGATTACCTCTATACGTACATATGTACACACACACACACATACACGCGTGCACACACATGCACTGGGATTCAGACAATCATAATGGTGAAATGTGTGTAGGAACCATAGTATAAACTCATGTTTATCCTCACACATACATAGACTTCAAATTTTGGCACAGGGCTAGCAATTACAGGAGAAAGGGTAAGTCGATTACATCAACCCCCAGTACTCAACTGGTACTTATTTTATCGACCTTGAAAGGGTAAAAGGCAAAGTCAACCTCAACAGATTTGAACTTAGAACATAAAGATGAACAAAATACTGCTAAGTATTTTACCTGGCATGTTAACGATTCTGCCAGTTCATTGCCTCTATATATACACACATATATATCGTTGGGAGAATAAATGTCATTTGTATGTGGAGTGGGGGGCAGAAGAAATAAGGAAAATAAAAGAAAAGAAAGAAAAAAAGATTTTGAATGAAAGCAAAGCACCTACCTTATTTGCTGCAGCATATCAACAGCAACAGCATAACACTGATCTCGGATCTCAGACAGTTTCTGCAATGGATAAGCCACACAAATAATAATCCACAGACAACAAAGCTGACCAAATACAAACTGAGGAATATTTAGGTTATCACTGAAATCATCTGAGACCTGAAAAAAGCAGACTGAAGGCAAGGCCTTGTGGTTAAACAGTTCACTTCACAGTCATATGGTTCTGAGTTTGACCCTACTGTGTGACACACCTTAGACAAGTTAGTTCCTTCCACCACAGTCACAAGTCAAACCAAGCCGTGTGACTGAAATTAAAGAGATGGAGACTATGTATAGGTCTGTGGAACTGTGCCTCCTCTTGAGTGGTACAGTGTGCAACAGAAATACCTCTTTTATTTTACATGGTTATTTGTCTGGTATTAATGAAGTTCAACTGGTGGTAACAATGTCTTCATGGAGTTAATGCTTCACCAGTTCTTTTTGCTTTGCTTTTGTTTTATTGTTTTGCTTGTAACATCTCAACCTTTTTACTATCTTTCATTCACCAGATTCCAAACAAACCATTTTATATTACACCTAATTCTTTTTCTTTAGATCTGCAACTCTTTTGATCTCGTCCTTGCCATGCTCACATTTTCACCAACATTTCCCCAACATTTCCCCTACATGTACAGAGATTCAGAGTGACCATCAACCTCTCCCCCTAACTGCAGAGGTCATGGGCACTGCATCCTTCCACCACCTTTGGAGAAAAGAAGAGAGGTCATCCAAAAAGTTTGATGTGCAAAAAGAAAGAAATATGAAAGAAATCATGTTATGATCTTACCTGTCTGTTACCTTGAAAGATTTTATCTTCAATTAACCAAAACTTTCTGGAAGAAAATGTAAAATGAAAAGGATTACAATTCCCTTTATGGAGTAAAAAGTAAGAAATAGGAAAAAACAAATTAAATTAAATATCATAAGTAATTTTAACATCTATTTAATTAATGTATTGTAAGTACCAGTTGCATTGCACACTGGGGGTCAATATAATTAACTAACCCCTCCCCGAAAATTGCTGGCCTGGTGTCAAAATTTGAAACCAATATTATCAGGGTGGTGAACTGGCAGGCTTATTACAGCCTTGGAAAATGCTTTATAGTATTTACTTCAACTTTTCACATTCTGAGTTCAAATCCTGCTAGGGTCAGCTTAGCCTTTCATCTCTTTAGGGTCAAGTTCTGGGGTCAATGGTATTGGTTAACCACCTTTTCTCAAAATTTCTGCCTTGAAACTAAACAGCAACATCGTAACATCTTTGCTATCATAACACTCCACACCAACATCATAACTGTTTCAACAATACATGTAAATTTCTATCTGTGAGACTTGAGACTAACAGATTTGATCTTGTTTCAGAAGTGACACAAGCATGCAACACTGACAAGCTGCAACAATGAGGAAATACATATCTGTAGCTCTTGTAATCACTTAAAGGGTGATTTTAACTTTGCCTAGCTCTGAAGCATAGTGTTTTTTGTTTTTTTTTATACAGTATGTCTATAAAGGGACAAAAAACTGCAGCTTCTTGCTTTTCAATAACACACACATTAAACATCATCATCATCATCATCGTTTAATGTCCGCTTTCCATGCTAGCATGGGTTGGACGATTTGACTGGGGACTGGCGAACCAGATGGCTACACCAGGTTCCAATCTGATTTGGCAGAGTTTCTACAGCTGGATGCCCTTCCTAATGCCAACCACTCCGTGAGTGTTCTGGGTGCTTTTTACGTGCCACCAGCACGAAGGCCAGTCCAGCGGTACTGGCAACAGCCACGCTCAAAATGGTGTTTTTTACGTGCCACCTGCACAGGAGTCAGTCCAATGTTTTGTTCACATGCCACCAGCACGAGTGCCAGTAAGGCGAAGCTGGAAACAATCGCGCTCAAATGGTGCTTTTTATGTGCCATGTTATATAAATGAAGATTTCACTCTAGAGTTGCTTCTATTGCATAATTCAAATTTTATTCAATTACTTTAATTGTTCACAGGAAATTGAGAAAACATTGAAAAAAATAAAAACTGGGACATTGTCTAAAATGTCTGTATTGATGTGTATTTACTTACTGGTCAATGCCGAGATAAGCCATTAGTGCCATATCTCCTTGGCGATTCAATTTCCAAACCCGCTCCCAATATTTTTCATCTTCCTTGTCATTGTAGAGAGCATACAGATCAAAAAGTGGTGGGTATATTTTGGGAAGCAACAGAGGATGTAGAAGACGAGCTGGCGTAACAACTTCACTGAAATCAATATCAAAGTTCAATAAATGAGATTGAAGTAAGGAGCAAGAAATTAGATAATACATTGAATAATATTTGGAGTTTATTTTATGAAGATTGGTTCCTTCAAGTGAGTCTCTGCAAGTAATTAGACATAGACTGAAGTCTCATACAATTACCAGGTCCCTTGATGTGCATCTAAATAAAGTTAGCAATCTGGTGGAGGATAGAATATATTCCATTATATTTTCTTTTATATTTTTTTACTAGTTGAAACGCAGACTGATTTTTTGAGACATTTTGTGGGGGGAAAAAACATGCCTTATATGCCTTCAAATATGGTACTTACACTATAATTCAAACAGGCACAGGAGCGGTTGTGTGGTAAATAGCTTGCTTACCAACCACATGGTTCCGGGTTCAGTCCCACTGCATGGCACCTTAGGCAAATGTCTTCTATTATAGTCTCGGGCCGACCAAAGCCATGTGAGTGGATTTGGTAGATGGAAACTGAAAGAAGCCTGTCGTATACATGCATATATATATATATATATGTGTGTGTGTGTGTGTATATGTTTGTGTGTCTGTGTTTGTCCCCCCAACATTGCTTGACAACCGATGGTGGCGTGTTTACATCCCCCGTAACTTAGCAGTTCAGCAAAAGAGACTGATAGAATAAGTACTAGGCTTACAAAGAATAAGTTTTAGGGTCCATTTGCTCGACTAAAGGCAGTGCTCCAGCATGGCCACAGTCAAATGACTGAAACAAGTAAAAGAGTAATAAGGTTGTTGTGGTAACTGAATCACTGAGAAGCTCAACGAGAGACCCATTCAATATATAAAGATTTGATGGCAATTTTTAACAGTTTTGCAGAAGTAAATAAGTTGTGAAATAACTAACCTCTCATCTGGATTGTCACCAACCATAAAGTCTTGTTCACTTATTAGTTCACTATCCTCAGCAGGTGGGACTCTGTTGCAGCTGTAGATTCTTACTGGTTTTGAAGAGGAGGGCAGATCAGGAAATAAAATCCTACAGAATACAATTGATAGGTAGAGAGATAGAAATTAGACAAAAAAGAAAGAGAATAATTGGCATGGAGGAAGGGAAAAATCAAAGAGGGATGAAAATTAAAGGAAAGAACTGCAGAGTGAAATACCGTATGACTTACCAAGTGAAATCATAGACATGGCTGATGCTGGTGTCACATCAATGGCACCTGTGCCGGTGCCACATAAAAAGCACTTATTACACTCTTGGAGTGATGATCAGCGTCAACAGACATCCATCCATAAAACCAATACACACACACACGTACTGAGCAGTAGTACTAATATCAGACACTGCTTACCTGATAACCCTGTAGACTTTTTTAACGTAAGATTTGATTTCTTGAACAGCATGCAGCAACAGTCTGGGATGGGCTCCGATACCAATGTAGGCAGCCCTGAATACTTCCACCAACCCATCTATGAGCTTTCCAATGGGGTGGAATTTGGTGTCAAAAGCCTAAATGAAGAAGAGAAGAGTCAAATTGAACACACCTTTTTTTTGTACAGAATATCAGAATAATTACCTATCTACAGACAAATGATTAACACATTTAGGAAATTATAGCATTGCTTACAATACTACTACTACTACTACTACTACAAATAATCCTTTCTACTATAGTCACAAGGCCTGAAATTTGGAGGAGGGGGATAGTTGATTACATCAACCCCAGTACTCAACTGGTACTTAATTTATTGACCCTGAAAGGATGAAAGGCAAAAGTTGACCTGAGCAGAATTGAATTCAGAATGTAGCAACGAGTGAAATACTGCTAAGCTTTTCGCCCGGCATGCTAACGATTCTACCAGCTCACCACCTTAATAATAATAATAATAATAATAATAATAATAATAATAATACTTTCTACTAAAGGCACAAGGCATGAAATTCTGGGGGAGGGGACTAGTTGATTGCATCAACCCCAGTGTTTCACCGGTACTTAATTTATCAAATCTGAAAGGATGAAAAACAAAGTCGACTTTGGCAGGATTTGAACTCAGAACGTTAAGACAGACGAAGTGCTGCTAAGCATTTTGCCTGGCATGCTAACACTTCTGCCAGCCCACCACCTTAATAATAACAACAACAACAATTTGCTCTCATACAATACCAGGCAGTGACTCTCATGACTTCTGATTTGGGGGTGGGGTGGTGGGTATTTGACTGGTACTTATTTTATTGAAGCCAAAAGGATGAAAGGCAAAGATGACCTTGGTGGAATTTGGACTCAGAATGTAAATGCCTGGGAAAAATGCCACTTAGCATTTTGTTTGGCATGCCAACAGTTCTGCTAGCTTTCTACCCTACTACTGCTGCTGCTACTTCTACTAACAATAACAACAACAACAGTAAATACTGCTGCTTCTACTACTACTACTGTTTCTAGTATAGGTACAAGGTAAGGTGATGAGCTGGCAAAACCGTTAGCACATTAGACAAAATGCACCAATAAACACACTGAATTTTTTTTTTTATATATATATCTACCAATGAATAACCAAACTGGAATTATTCAATAAAATATTTTACATACCTTTGAGAGATAACTTGCAATTTTATGATAATATTCCACAGTCATTTTCCCTTCGGAATATGGAGGAATTTTCTCAAGTTCATCAAGAGTGCAAGACATTAGTCTAATTTTAGAAAGGGAGCAGCTGAAGAACAGAAACCAAACAATATTCAGATTAATTAATCTTTTAGTATTCAGATTATTCCATCAAATGTAATGCTTATTAATTCACATCATTTTCAATTAATCATGTGTGATCTTGTAGTGTCAAGATTTCAATGATGTGATTCTTTATTATTCGAATGACATTGTAGGTTAGATGTGAAAGGTCAGATCTAGCTGGTTTGAACATAAAGCAGGAAGAATATTTGGGCCTGATATGGCCGGTCTAAATGCTGAATAATTAAACAATGTAGAATAGTTTCTTGTTTAGAAATGTTGAAAAAATGAAGGAGTTGATATAAGGTTTAGAAAAAAAAAACAATGCAAAAATATAGAGAAACATATATATAGAGACCCCCCCCCC
>NC_068988.1:28519791-28527375 GCF_001194135.2 Octopus bimaculoides
CCCACATTATACCTCTTTAATTGTGTGGACACTACTCTTTAGCACAATGCCCAGGTGGGTTAAATCATGAAAAACTGCATAAGGTATCTCATTACTCTCTTTTACTCGTTTCAGTCATTTGACTGCGGCCAAGCTGGAGCACCGCCTTTAGTCGAGCAAATCAACCCCAGGACTTATTCTTTGTAAGCCTAGTACTTATTCTATCGGTCTCTTTTGCCGAACCGCTAAGTTACGGGGACGTAAACACACCAGCATCACTTGTCAAGCGATGTTGGGGGGACAAACACAGACACACAAACACACATATACGACGGGCCTCTTTCAGTTTCTGTCTACCAAATCCACTCACAAGCCTTTGGTCGGCCTGAGGCTACAGTAGAAGACACTTGCCCAAGGTGCCACACACTTGGACTGAACCCGGGTTACAGATTTAAATGCATCAAATGACATTATTTTGCATCTAGAAATAAATCTTTCAAAAACGATGACATCCATTTACTTTTCAGATGTCTGTGTATATACGTATTAGTAGGAAATTCTAAATATATATCTATCTTTGTTTATCACAGGTATTTGATTAAAAAAAAAACAAAACAACCATATTAAATGAATCAGAGATAAATGAATTATAGAACATATGGTAAAATAGGTTTTGTTCCTGATCCCAAGTTCTCCCTCTGACTTACCCAAATAACACCTCCAAACAGCTTTTAAACATGCATAATGATATTGTTTCATGTTTGGAAAAATATTTAGAGTAAAATTCAATAACATATGACCAGTAAATGATTAAAAAGTAACTGAAAAACATCATAAGAAGCAGAATTTTTGACTAATCACCGATCTGTGTTATCACAGATCAATTAGTGATAAGCATAAAATAGTTCACAATAGAGTGTATCATGTTATTCTGGATCAGTGATGAATGGATCAGTGATAAATAAGGATAAATGTATAACTCTTCTATTTCCATAGGTTTACATTATAACTGATTAATGCCTTATAACTGATCAATACAAAATTCCACTAAAACAATGTACAATTTCACAGGGATTAAAATCTTATATATATTTGGATTTGGAGTAAATAAGACTAAAATAAGGTTGAAAATAGGATTACTCACTTGTAGTCTTGGTCACTCAATGATTTCTTCCCACTGGAGATCATAACAGCTACAGCCTGCCAAGCTTTAGCTGGGTCTGGTTTGCCTTCTCCAGTGTAACCAAGCATAGCCTTGCAATGACTAAAGATATCTTCCCATTTACGGTCTGCTGGCACAGATAATGTACCGTAAGTTCTATAATAAAGAAGAATGGAAATAAGAAAGTTTTGAATCCCTTAATAACCAGCTCAAAAAAGCTTAGCTTCATTGTCATCATCATTTAACATCTGTTTTCCATCCTAGCATGGGTTGGATGGTTTGACAAGCATCTGTTGAGCTGCAGAGCTGTGTCAGACGCCATGCTAGCTTTGGTATGGTTTCTATGACTGGATGCCCTTCCAAATGCAAACCACTTTACAGTACATTCTAGGTGCTTTTTTGTGACATTGGTACTAATGAGGTCAGCAAGTAACTTGCAAGACAAAAGCGAAAAGGAAAAGGCCCCTTCAAATGGGTGGGTATATATTTGAAAGAGAGAGAGAGAATGAATTTTATGTCAGGTGTTGAAGGCTAAAAGTATGACAGAGGGACACCACAAACTTCAATGAGGTAAGTAGCATGCGTACTGATTGTGTGAACGTGAGTAAATTGTTGATGTGAGTGACACTCACTGTAGCAATATCTCACTTACTTTGAGTGGATCCCATAGGTAAGGTCTGCTTTCTTGACTGTCTCAGGAGGAAGATTTTTATGGAATGTAGCATTTACTTTGATGCCAACATTCCAAGAACCTGTGAAATGTCCTTCAAGACTATCCCCATTTGGTAGTCGTAATGTCCCCTGAAAAAACGGAAATAATAATAATAATAATAATAATAATAATAATAATAATAATAATAATCCTTTCTACTAGAGGCACAAGGCCTGAAATTTGTGGGGAGGGGAATAGTTGATTACAGTGACCCCAATGTTTTATTGGTCCTTAATTTATTGACCCAAAAGGATGAAAGACAAAGTCGACCGCAGCAAAATTTGAACTTAGAACGTAGTGGCAGACGAAATACCACTAAGCATTTTGCCTGGCGTACTAACGATTCTGCCAGCTTGCTGCCTTAATAATAATAATAATAATAATAATAATAATAATAATAATAAACTGGAAGATCAGTGAATTGAGAAACCTAGATAGAAAAACCAGAAAACTACTAACAGCGTAAATAATAATAATGATAATAATAATAATAATAATAATAATAATAATAAAGGAGGTGAAATAGAACCAGTGTGTGCACGCTTATTATTAGTATAATGACCCTTCTGAGATACAACAACAAAATTTTAAGTTGTTCTTATTTCAAGTTGTTGGCTATTTACAAATAAATAGATACATAGATACAGCAACCCTATTAATATATACTGAACACCCTATATTTTGGTTCACAATACAGACACACAAATAGTTAATTCATTTCCTATAGAGAAACGTGATAAATTTTCATCATAGGCTGATATAAAACATTTCAAAACGGTATACTTACTTTACCATTTAGTTGAGTGATTCCAGAGAATTCACCTTCGTAGCAGCTGTCATCATCAGTTAACATCAGTCCAAAACCCTATAAATAGATAAGTCAGGAATTAATGGAACATGTAACAACAATTCTGAAAATAAAATGTCGCTAAATTTTATATTTCTTTTTCTCATTTTTACTTTTGCACTAATTCTTCATTTGGGTAAAATAACTCTGAAAATTTGGGTACTTACACACATCCTCATCAATATCATTTAGTGTCTGTTTCCCATGCAGGTATGGTTGGACGGTGTGACCAGAGCTGCACCAGGCTCCAATTGTCTGTTTTGGCAAGGTTTCTATGGCTGGATGCCTTTGCTAATACCAACCCCTTTACAGAGAGGACTGGGTGATTTTTACATGGTACTGGCATGGGTGCTTTTTACGTGGTGCCAGTACAGCAAATTAATAGCATTTTGCCATCTATAAATTCTAAACAGTAGAGGTACAGGAGTGGCTGTGTGGTGAAGCTTTTGCTTCCCAACCATGTAATCTTGAGTTCAATCCCGCTGCATGGCACTTTGGACAAAGTGTCTTCTATGAAAGCCCTGGGCCTTGAGATGAAAGACTAATTGAAAAATTACCAGAGACCAAAGAGAAACTGCAAAAAAGGTGGTTCTTACACTGAGTTTTCCTTGGACAAAATTCCCCTCAAAATACATGCCGTCCAGAGTGACCACAATGCCACCACCATGTTTTTGGTCATCTTGCCACATTCCCATATATTTCTCACCTTCAAATAGATAAAAAAAAACATCATCATCATCAACAACACTGTTCATCATCATCATTTAACCCTTTCGTTTTATCATCATCATCATTTAGTGTCCATTTTCCATGCTGGCATGGATTGAACAGTTTGACGGGAGGTAGAATGGCTGTATTTAAGTGTTTGTTTACATTTGACCTTCAGTGAAAATTGTGAGCAACAAGCAGTGATGTTGTTGCCATTCCTCCTGTCAACACTTCATCTGCTGTCTTTCTGACTTCAAAGAAGTTTGAAATTGATCTCTTAATTAAAAAAAACACACAATCATTAGCATCCAGAAAGGTATCCAGCCGTAAAACAGGGGTCCTCAACCCTCTTTTTACTTATGGACCCCTTTGATTCCTGTTTTACTCTAATGGGCCTTCATTATCCAGTCAGTGTTTAAAAATGTCTCATTCATCATCATCATTTAACATCCGTTGTCCATGCTGACATGGGTTGGATGGTTTGACCAGGGTTGGTCAGATGGAAGGCTGCGCCAGGCTCCAGTCCGATTTGGCATGGTTTTCTACAGCTGGATGCCCTTCCTAACGCCAACCACTCCAAAAGTGTAATGAGTGCTTCTCCATGCCACCGCCACAGGTGCCATTTGCATGACACCAGTATCTGCCATGACTGTGGTTTTGCTCGGCTTGATGGGACTTCTCAAGCATGACATAATGCCAAAGGTCTTGGTCATTGCCTCTGTGAGGCCCAACACTCGAAAGGAACTCAGCCACTTTGCCTCTGTGAAGCCCAATGCTCAAAAGGAGCTCATTCACATCGCCTCCATGAGACCCAATGCTCAAAAGGTGCTTTTTACTTGCCAGTTACATGACACCAGCATCAGCCACAACTATGATTTCACTTGGCTTGACGGAATTAAATAAGAAAGAATTGTATGAAAAAATTGTTAAAATGTTTTGTATATTGCAGAAGTATAACCAGTTTATTGTAGATAAATGTTAACAACAAAATTTTATATGGACCTTCAAGGGCCATACGGACCCTGGTTGAGAACTACTGATCTAACCCATGCTAGCATAGAAAAACAGAGGTGAAAATGAATGAAAAATATAAATAAATTATGTGAGAGTTAGTCATCCTTACCTCGAAGTACATCATCTAATACTCCATATCCATTACGTTTGTCGGCCATCCATTCTCCTATGTAAACACTGGCAACACTGGACATGTGCTTACCCTGGCGCAAAACTCCATGCCCAAACTTTTGTCCATCTTTGAAATAACCCTGGTAGCGGTCTCCATTTGGATACCTGGAATCATGCAAAATAAAATAGTCAATGAAGTAGAAACTTATTTATAGATGCTAAAAAATATATATATATATATATATACATTGGACACAGAAACTCAGCTTGCGAAGACCTGTTGAAGCAAGTGAAAGAGAAATCGTGATGGCACATGTGCCGGTGGCACGTGTAAGGACATTCGAGCGAGATAGTTGCCAGTGCCGCTGGACTGGTTCCCGTGCAGGTGGCACATTAAAGACATCATTTTGAGCGTGGCCATTGCCAGTACTGCTTGACTGGCCTTTGTGCCGGTGGTACGTAAAAGCACCCACTACACTCTCGGAATGGTAGGCGTTAGGAAGGGCATCCAGCTGTAGAAACTCTGCCAAATCAGATTGGAGCCTGGTGTAGCCATCTGGTTCACCAGTCCACAGTCAAATCGTCCAACCCATCCTAGCATGGAAAGCAGATGTTAAACGATGATGATGATGATGATGATGATGATCAGCAGATTGCAGCTTGCCAAAAGGAGGAGGAAGTGTTTGTCTAATAATTTAATGTCCTTCTATGTTGGTGCAGGCATGACTGTGTACTGAAGAAGCTTGCTTTGCTACCATGTTGTTTAGGGTTCAGTCCCACTGTGTGACATCTTAGGCAAGTGACTTCTACTGTAACCCTGGGGCCAACAAATGCTTTGTGAATGAACTTGGTAGAAGGGAAACTATGAAAGATTGTCATATAAATATGCATGTGTTTGTCTCCTCTGACCAACACCCACTTGACAATCAGGTTGGTCTGTTTACTGTAACTTAGCGACTAAGCAAAAGAAACCAACAGAATAAGTACAAAACTTAAAAACAAAAAAAATAAATTCTGGGTTGATTTGGTTGACTAAACATCTTCAAGGTGGTTCTCTAGCATGGCCACAGTCTAATTATTGAAACAAGTAAAAAACTAGAAGATAAAGGATAAATTAAATAATTAAAATTACTTACATAACTGAGCCCAGCCCATTCATTTTGCCTTCTTTCCAGCAACCTTCATAGATTTCTTCAGAGTCTGATTTGGGTACAATATATTTTCCATTTCTGAAACACAACACATATATTGATAAATAAATTTGAGAACCAAAAATAAATAAATAAATAAAAATAAAATAACATACGCAGGAGTGGCTGTGTGGTAAGTAGCTTGCTTACCAACCACATGGTTCCGGGTTCAGCCCCACTGCGTGGCACCTTGAGCAAGTATCTTCTACTATAGCCTCAGGCCGACCAAAGCCTTGTGAGTGGATTTGGTAGACGGAAACTGAAATAAGCCTGTCATATATATGTCGTATATATATATAAATGTATATATATATGTGTGTGTTTGTGTGTCTGTGTTTGTCTCCCCAACATTGCTTGATAACCAATGCTGGTGTGTTTACGTCCCCATAACTTAGCGGTTCGGCAAAAGAGACCGATAGAATAAGTACTAGGCTCGACTAAAGGTGGTGCTCCAGCATGGCCGCAGTCAAATGACTGAAACAAGTAAAAGAGTGATCTGGGTTGAGCAGCTTGAGGTTTCAAGGTGTACATGTGTGTGTGTATGCATGCATACATATATTTGTATATGTTTGTATGTAATGTATGTATGCACACGTGTGTTTCACAAAATGCATTTGTTCAGGTTTTTGTTCAAAAACTTGAACGAGTGTTTTTTCTTATTTTTGATGAAACTCAAAGTATCTACAAAATTAATCATTTTCTCTTTTCTCAACACCAAACACACTTGACTATTTTTTATCTCAGCTCTTAAAGAGTTCAACAAATTTTCTGTTTTATTATTACCTGGACACTACTCTAGGAACAAACAAAATTTTCTACAGAACACATATACCTTGGTACATTTTTACAATTACTTACCCATGCTGTAAGCCATTCTTAAATTTTCCAATATAACGTCTTCCATCAGGCCATTTCATCTCACCACTGGAAGAGGGGAAAAACAAAACAGAAAATGATGACGGTTTGATCTGGGACACAAAAGCTGGAAAATTGAATGCAGACAAAATAAAATCTAACCCTTTTACTTAAACATACAGCCAGACAAATCATTGTTATCATCATCATCATTACTGTTATTATTATTATTAAGTACTAGTGGTAAAAAAATACACTCAGTATGTGTTGTAAAGTGGCTGGTGTTATGAAGGGCATCCAGCCATAGAAATCATGCTAGAGCAGACATTGGAGCACAATATGGTCCTTAGACCTACTGGATCCTGCCAAACCACCTAATCCATGCCAGCACAAAACATGGACATTAAATTATTATTATAATAATAATTATTATTATTATTATTATTATTATTATCATTATTATTATTATTATTAAGGCGACGAGCTGGCAGAATTGTTAGCCTGCCAGGCAAAATGCTTAGCGGTATTTCATCTGTCTTTATGATCCGAGTTCAAATTCCACTGAGTGGTGACTTTGCCTTTCATCCTTTTGGAGTCGATAAAATAAGTACCAGTTATGTACTGAGCCAAAAAGATGAAAGTCAATGAAGACCCTAGTGGAATTTGAAACCAGAACGTAAAGATGAATGAAATGCCACTAAGCAATTTGCCCAGCATGCCAACAACTCTGGCAGTTCATCAACATCATTATCATCATCATTTAATGTCTGTTGTCCATGCTGGCATGAGTTGGACGGTTTGACCAGGGTTGGTAAGATGGAAAGCTGCGCCAGACTCCAGTCTAGTTTTGCATGGTTTTCTACAGCTGGATGCCCTTCCTAATGCCAACCAAGAGTGTAATGGGTGCTTTTATGTGCCACCGGCACAGGTGCCATTTGCATGTCACTGGGGTGGGTGAGGAAGAGTATGAGGAGGAGTGATGAGATGAAGGAGGGAGGAGAGGAAA
>NC_068988.1:28527670-28528627 GCF_001194135.2 Octopus bimaculoides
TGAGGAGGGGAAAAGAGGAAGATGAGGAGGGGAAGAGAAAGAGGAAGATGAGGAGGGGAAAAGAGGAAGATGAGGAGGGGAAGAGAAAAAGGAAGATGAGGAGGGGAAGAGAAAGAGGAAGATGAGGAGGGGAAGAGAAAGAGGAAGATGAGGAGGGGAAGAGAAAGAAGATGAAGATGAGGAGGGGAAGAGAAAGAAGATGAAGATGAGGAGTGGAAGAGAAAGAAGAGGAAGCTGAGGAGGGGAGGAGAAAGAAGACGAAGTGAGGAGGGGAAGAGAGAGAAGACGAAGATGAAGAGGGGAAGAGAAAGAAGAGGAAGGTGAGGAGGAGAAGAGAAAGAAGAGGAAGGGGTGGGGACAGGAGAACGTAGTAATGCCATAGAAAAATCGAACCCTTACAAGCCGTGTAATTTTCCTTTCATCCAAGCTCCATTGTAGACTGCATCTTTAAAGGTGGAATGCTTGGTGAACTTGTGCTGTGCCTGTCGTACTAAAGGTGGGTTGAAGCGGTTCATTTCCACCTGGCTACAGCCACTGGTCGATGTTGATTTCCTTGGTCGATAGCAGTTGTTAATGGAACTGTTCAGCTTTATCAGCCACTCAGTCTACAAGAAATGCATAGAATCATCACCATCATTATCATCATCATCATCATCAACAACAACAACATTGATATTTAAATTGTCATTATCTTTTATGCCTTACTTGCTTCAGTCTTTGGACTGCAGTCATGCTGGAGCACCACCTCGAAGAAGAAACTTTTAGTCAAATGAATTTAGCCCAGTACTTATTTATGTTTAAGCCTGATATAAATTGTATCGGTCACCTTTGCCAAACCACCAAGTTGCAGGTGGATGTAAACACACCGACACCAGCTGTCAAGCAGTGGTGGGGTACAAACACAAAAACACAGACATATATATATATATATATATATATATATACATATATATATAT
>NC_068988.1:28528727-28535158 GCF_001194135.2 Octopus bimaculoides
TAAGCCTAGTACTTATTCTATCAGCATCTTTTGCCGAACCGCTAAGTTACAGGGATGCAAACATACCAACATCAGTTGTCAAGTGATGGTGGTGGGGACAAACACAGATATACAAACATATACATACATACAGCCACAAGGTTCCAGATTCAGTCCCACTGTGTGGCGCCTGGGACATGTGTCTGCTACTATAGATTCAGGCTGACCAAAACCTTGTGAGTGGATTTGGTAGATGGAAACTAAAAGAAGCCTGTTGTTTGCATGTGTGCGTGTGTGTGTGTGTGTGTGTGTGTGTGTGTGTGTGTGTTTGTTGCCCCCACCACCACCACCACCACTGCTTAACAACCAGTGTTGATGTGTTTACGTTCCCATAACTTAGCAGTTTGGCAAAAGATACTGATAGAACAAGTACCAGGCTTAAAAAAAAAAGGAAAAAATTACTGGGGTTGACTTGTTCAACTAAAATTCAAGGCAGTGCCCCAGCATGGCCACAGTCTAATGACTGAAACAAGCAAAAGATAAAGGATAAAAGAAAAAAACATGAATAAAAGTGATTACTTTAAAGAAGTTCTTAGCCTCTAAACCAGGAATGAGCAACTATTCATCAACTTGGGGCCGCATCGTACCATTTCCAAGTGAGAGAGGGCCAAATGATAAAACACATATGCATGAAATATTACTTGCCCACTTTACACTGAATTTTTTGCAATTCTTCTTAATTTTATTTGTCTTAGTATGAAATTAGTAACCTAGAAACTCATTGAGGGTCACACTGCAACATGTCGAGGGTTGCATGTGGCCCGCAGGTCGCAGGTTGACCATGCATGCTCTAAAATATGCCAAAATCCAACAAATCTGTTGTTCACTTACTTTGCTAGCAGATGAGGTGACAGTCAGAACGAAGGTTTCTTCAGGAGTAATGATTTGAAGAGAATCTCTGAAGAGAAAAGAAAATGAATTTAGTTAAAGAAATAAAATGTAGAAGATAAGAAGAATACACCAGAATCTGAAGAAACTACTGCAAGTCTATAGTGCTTCCACATTTTGGCACAAGGCCAGCAATTTATGGGGGGAGGGGCTAGTCGATTACATTGACTCCAGTGCTCAACTGGTCCTTATTTTATTGACCCTGAAAGAATAAAAAGTAAAGCTGACTTTGGCAGGATTTGAACTCAAAATGAAAGACATGAAATGCTGCTAAGCATATTTCCCAGCATGCTAATGATTCTGCCAGCTTACTGCCTTGCTGCTAGTTTATATTGATAACTATGCATGATGTGAGAAACCATTGTTGCTGCTGTCATCATCATCATCATCATCATACCCTTTATGTAGTTCTTATGTTCAGTGTGATACAGAATGTGACAAAACTTACCTATTTTAAATTACGCGTACAACTTATTTTTGCCAGCTGAGTGGACTGGAGTAACTTGAAATAAAGGATCTTGCTCAAGGTCAGAATGCATTGCCAGGAATCAAACTCATGACTTTATATATGACTTCACACACACACACACACACACACACACACACACATGGCAAGCTTCTTTCAGTTTCCGTCTACCAAATATACTCATACAACTTTTAAACTAAGATGTATGTATGTATATACACCCACAGATACTTACTGTGTTTGTTCCGATTCCGAAGAGGTGTCTACCCATACAGTTTCAAGAGGAAATTCATTAATTGCAGATCCCTGCAGAAAAAAAAAACAGAAAAGAAAAAAAAAGACAAAAATTTACATTGAAATCATGTGATCATGTGACCGACTAGACTTTCAGATGTTGTTACACATCGCTGGTCACAATGCACTTTGCATTGTTTTAGCCCTCAAACGACACCACCCCACCGGCTAGGTAAGCAGGCCAACATTCCCCACCAATCAAAAGGGGGACTGGGACAATGTGAAATGAAGTGTTTTGTTCAAGAACACAATGTATTGCCTGATCAGGGAATTGAACCCCTGATCTACCAATCATGAGTGCAACACCCTAACCACAAGGCCATGCACCTTCACACACTGATATAGATCAAACAAATAAAGTCAGTTTTATTCCCAAACTACCACTTATGACTATTGACTATTTTTACCAATAATACTAAAGACCTTTTACATTATTCTTTATTTTTCTTGAGCCTCAGGGCTTACTATGTTGGTTACCCAATTTTCAGTGCCACTGGACTGGCTCTTGTGCGGGTGGCATGTAAAATACACCATTTTGAGCGTGGCCGTTGCCAGTACCGTCTGACTGGCCTTCGTGCCGGTGGCACATAAACGCACCCACTACACTCTCAGAGTGGTTGGCGTTAGGAAGGGCATCCAGCTGTATACACTCTGTCAAATCAGATTGGAGCCTGGTGTAGCCATCTGGTTTCACCAGTCCTCAGTCAAATCGTCCAACCCATGCTAGCATGCAAAGCGGACATTAAATGATGATGATGATGATGATGAAATGACTGGAATCACAACATTTCTCCTAGACAGGACACAAATCCAAAGCAGAGTTCAAGCTCAGTAATTTTGAGGGGAGGGGACAAGAAAATTACATCAACCCTAGTACCTGACTGTTACTTTATTTTACCGATACCAAAGGATGAAAACTTCATAACTGCAACTATGTGATTGCAAAGCAATGCAAACTTCTTGGCCACAGAGTCAAATCTGTGCTCATGTATGATTAGATCATCTTTTTTATCTAAAAGCTCAAAAGATAAAAATTTAGCTGAATACTCACATGGATATGTACAAAGATGTCATTGAAAAGGTGGAAGTTATGGACGAAGAACCGTCCTGCACTGGCCTGGGTCAGAGGATTCTGCTTGGTGTCATACAGGAGTCGTCTTTCAGGGGTACGAAGAGCGTCCTGCAAATATTATCAAAGGATAAGGATTATAAATATCATTGATTTCTTTCATTGGGATATGATTAGGACACATGTATAATTGATTATACTGATCCAAGAACCTCATATTTATATATATATATATATATATTTAATATTTTTGGATTAACGGGTATATGTTGATTAATGTGTGGAAGTGTTGAGTTTGGGCTCCTTGGTGTCATCCACTGTTGGGGTGTGTTTCTGTTGGATCTACTTCATGAATTCTGCAGTGTCAGTTGAGATAATAATAATAATTGCATAAGTAACAAGAAGATGGATTAATGCATCTTCCCGTTACTTAAGCAATTATTATAATTATAATTATTATATATAAAGAGTGTGTTGGAGAACACTAAAGCAAGTGGGGTGTTAATATTCATGGAGTAGTGCTCAAATAAATGAGAACTTAATTCTTAACTCCTATATCTGGGGCAGGTGGTTTTGGTGTAGCAAGTTCACCATAAGAATGATCTTTGTTGAGTGTGTATGGAAGTAAAAAGGCAGATAAACAAAGCTAGGCTTAATGAGTGAATTTACATGGAATACAAATAAACAAAAAGAATGATGCAACAGTCTTATCTTGACAGCTGTTTCAGGTGAACCATGACTTATGTCAGTTATCTAAATAACTGTAATATGAGTGTATGAATTTCTTTGTATGTTAGCGTATATTGGACAAAATTAAGTTAAGTGAAAGCGTAAGAGAGACAGAGACAAATGGTAAACTGACCACTAATTTCTGTGAGCTGCTCTCCCAGAACAGCCGAGTTTTGTCTGCAATATTGTGCTCCTCTGTAGAAGACATTTTCAACGTATCCCACTTGATAGATATAGAATTCAGTAGAGACCTCATCTCGGAATCCTAAAAGAGAGAAGAAAAACCTAAGGAAACAATTCTAACATAAGAAGAATAACAATGAAATATGATGCATTGAAAAACATTTATTAGATATGATATTACAATAACAAACAATCGCATACAAGATTTTTCTGTAAGTTAGCTGCCCATTCTTGAAGAATGACTCATCTTGATATCTTTGTGGCAATCTTCATCACCATCATTTCCATGCTGGCATGGATTGAATGATATGACAGGAGCTGGCAAACAGTCAACTGTTATGGCAAAGGTTTCTATGGTGAGATACCTTTCCTAATACCAACCACTTTACAGAGTGGAGAGGGGGCTTTTTACAGGACACTGGTATGGGAGCTATTGAATGTGGAACTGGCACAGGTGCTTTTTCAAGTGGTACCGGCACAGCTTCTTCTCCAAAGTGGCACCTGCATGGGTGCCTTTTTTTAATGCAATGTCAGCACAGATGCTTTATTTTATGTGGTACAAGCATGGGTGCTTTATTACGTGGTGCCAACACAGGTGCTCTTTACAATCCCATATTAGATTTTTCTTTGAGTTAGATGCCCATTCTTGAAGAAACACTCCTCTTGATATCTTTGTGGTCATCATAATTATACTTGTTATTGGTTTTGGGTTCAGTCCCACTATGTGGAACTTATGGCTCAGAAGGAATTTGTGGAGACAGATTTTCTATGGCCAGATGCCCTTCCTCTCACCAACCCTCACCTGTTTCCAAGCAAGGTAATATTTCCCTTTGGTCAGGCATGCTTTTCATGGGAGACTAGAAAAGAATAATGTCACTTATATGATAGTGATGTTTGTTTACAACCGAGACATCAAGACAAGAATATGCACAAACACAGGCACACATATATACACATACACACATACATACAAAAATTACACATAAGGCCGATGACAGTACCGCCTGATTGGCACTCATGCCAGTGGAATGTTAAAAGCACATCCAAATATGGGGTGTAACCAGCCCCTCATTCATTGGGTAATGAACTTTGCTTGTGAAGACCTACTGAAGAAAGTGTAAACAAATCAAAATTGCTGACATGGCCGATGACAGTAATGCCTGATTGGCACTCATGCCAGTAGAACATTAAAAGTACATCCGAGCGTGTTTGTTGCCAGGGCCACGGATTGGCTCCCGTGCCGGTGGCATATGAAAAACAACATTTGAGTGTGGTCATTGCCAGTGCCGCCAGACTGGCTCCCATGCAGGTAGCATGTAAAAACACCTTTTGAGCGTGGTCATTGCCAGAACCACCTGACTAACCCTCATGATGGTAGCACGTAAAAAGCACCGACTACACTCTCGGCGGGATTGGCATTAGGAAGGGCATCCAGCTGTAGAAACTTTGCCAGATCAGATTGAGCCTGGTGCAGCCACTGGCTCACCAGTCCCCAGTCAAATTTCCAGGGAGTCTGAACCAAACCGTTTTGGGGCCCTTCTTTTGTTTGTCTACTCACCTATATATATATATATATATATATATATACAACAAGCTTCTTTCAATTTCTGTTTACGAAATCCACTAACAAGGCTTTGGTCAGCCCAGTGCTATAGTAGGACACACACCAAAAGTGCCATGCATTGGGACTGAACCCAGAACCATGTGGTTGAGAAGCAAGCCTCTTACCACCCAACCACACCTCACCTATGATGTTGATGATGATGATAATGATAGAGTATAGCAAACCACAAACATTTCTATTCCTATCACATTTACCAAGAATATTCAAGAGAAGATAATATATAATAAAACTCACTGATGGGTATCCCAGAGATAATTTATTTATCATATGGCCATATTCATTAGGCCTGTGTAAAGGATATTGCAGTATACGTTGAAGGGTGGAAGCATAATTCATTTTCTCCGAAGTCGACTCATCAAGGATCTCAGTAAAAACGTTTTGAATTTTCTCAAAGTAAGAACTGAAGGAAAAAAAAAAGGAAAGAAAATATGACAATTCAATGAAGAAGAAAAGAGTCTTTATTTTTTATCTTTAATTTGTTTCAGCCATTGGACTGCAGCCATGCTGGGCACCACCTTGAAGAGTTTTGACCAATCAGATTGACCCCAGAACTTATTCTTTTAAAAGGGCTGGTCTTTATTTTATTGATCTTTTTTGCCAAACTGTTAAGTTATGGGCATATAAACAAATCAACACCATGATGGTGGTGGTGGGGAACAAACACAAACACCCCCCCCCACACACACATGGACATACATATACCCTTATACAAACAACAGACTTCCACACAGTTTCTGTCTACCAAATTCATTCAGAAAGCATTGGTTGGTCTGAGGCTATTGTCAAAGATACTCGTTGAAGTGCTACACAGTGGGACTGAACCCAGAACCATGTGGTTGCCAACCGAGCTTCTTATCACACAGCCATGCCTGCACTTATAGAGAGTAAATAATCAACTAAATAATTATTACAAAATTATTAAAAAATATGTCAAATCTCTTTGTCGAAATGTAACCACAATCTAAAACATGTATGTGACGAACAGCTGTGTGGTAAGAAGCTTGCTTACCAACACATAGTTTCGGGCTCAGTCCCACTGCATGGCACCTGGGGCAAATGTCTTCTACTATAGCCTCGGGCCAACCAAAGCCTTGTGAATGGATTTTGGTAGACAGAAACTGAAAGAAGCCATTCGTATA
>NC_068988.1:28535193-28545097 GCF_001194135.2 Octopus bimaculoides
TATATATATATATATATATATATATATATATGTATATGGATGTATGTATGAGTGTTTGTGTGTCTGTGTTTGTACCCCCACCATCGCTTGACGACCGATGTTGGTGCGTTTATGTTCGGCAAAAGACACCGATAGAATAAGCACTAGGCTTACAAACAATAAGCCCTGGGATTGATTTGTTTGACCAAAGGCGGTGCTCCAGCATTGCCACAGTCAAATGACTGAAACAAATAAAAGAATATTGAAACAATATTCAACAAGAAAAACTTGATATTAATAGAGCTATAGACTTACTTGCCAATTTTGGTGCAATGTTCAAAGCCATTAATTGCCAACATGTCACCAAATCGAAGAGAGTAGTTCTTGAAGTACTCAATAAGTTCTTTAGATTTTTGGAACATACGACTATGAGTAATGTCTTCATTACCTCGAATCAGCCGAGTCAACTGCACACAGTTTTCACCAATCTAAGAATGTAAAGGTTAATTAACAATTTAAATTAAATTTAAATAAAATAGCAACTTTATATTTATGAAACACCACACAACTTACAGCTAATGACAATAATTCAACAAATTATTATTTTCAATTATATGTTTTCAATTATAAAAAAAAAATTGTTACATTTTTGTTTTATCTTTTAGTCAGAAAGGAATGCAACGCCCATGACCTTTTAAAGGGCCTCTGTGACTTTGTTTACTTACTGACTGCACCAAGTGTAAATGGCAGTGTACATATAATTTAATGATTAGTGGCAGAAGAAGTATCAATACCAAAAGGTAATCTTTATATCCGACTTAACATGGACGCCCTGTCAGAACACTGAATACAGTGTTATTAGGCTTCAGAGATTCTCATATATAGGTGTTTGATGCATAAAAACACATGTGTGACAGCCAAGGTTTTGGAAGTTGTTAGATGAGGTACTCTGGTTAAAATGGTGAACAAACAGCAATGAGTGTAGTTTACGATGCATATGATACATTCTATGCACCATCATCATCATCATCGTTTAACGTCTGCTTTCCATGCTAGCACGGGTTGGACGATTTGACTGAGGACTGGCGAACCAGATGGCTGCACCAGGCTCCAATCTAATCTGGCAGAGCTTCTACAGCTGGATGCCCTTCCTAACACCAACCACTCCGAGAACCAGTCAGGTGGTACTGGCAACAGCCATGCTCAAGTGGTATTTTTTACGTGTCACCTGCACAGGAGCCAGTCCAGCGGCACTGGCAATGACCTCGCTCGAATGGTGCTTTTTATGTGCCACCTGCACAGAAGCCAGTCAGCTGCTCTGGCAGTGGTCACGCTCGGATAGTGCTCTTAGCGCTCCACTGGCACAGGTGCCAGTCATCGAATTTGCGAATTTGATTTGATGTAAACCTGGTGTACATGTATTATGGTAAACAGTGGAGACCAATGCAGCCCACAGGTTTGTTAGACTCTGTTGAGCTGTCCAACCCATTCCAGTATAGAACATGGATGTTAAATGATGATGATGAGTATCCAAAAAAACTAACCAGAAAAATCACTGTAGTGAGAAAAAAATGTTATTCATTTCAGTCAGTAAGCGAGGTCATTTAGAAAATGTTTCAGCTTTCTAAACTCTGTCATTGCTCTATACTTTTTTTTGTGGACAGTGTAGAATACATTTTATGTAAGTTAACGAATCCAAAATGAGTCACTTTCTAACTCCTGTGGAGCAAAAACTGTTCAATATTCTTTAGGTGAAATTTTTTGTCATTTGCGTACCTTCTGATCGACTGATTCTTTTAGAATAAATGGTAAAGAAATATATTCACACTCAATGAACTCACTTTGTTGGTGAGGTCAAGGAAAGCATCGATATGGGCAGTAAAAACAGATTTATAGTAACTGGATTCCATGGCACACAAGAACACTGAAAAATAAATAAAATACAGAACAGAGAATAAGAATAAAAACAGAATGGTTGAGGGGAAAAGCAAGCTATTTCTGGCATTTAGATATACAATGAAATAACGATTTGTTTCAGAAACAAATCAGATATATGGTATGAGAGAAAACATTTAAGTTATGGTACTTACTTGATGTTTTCAATGGAGAAAGAAATTTTGTTGCAATTTTGTTTAGTTTAGAATAGAAGTTTCTTTCAGAAAGAGCAAGTTCAAAAGCTGTAGCTGTTTGACCTGATGAGCTCTTACCAACTAAACAACCACAAGAGATTCCACCAGCTTGTAAAGAGCGGATCCAACCAGTCTAAAGGTTAAAAAAGAATACATAGATAAATAAACAAATTTAAATGTGAGATTCACATAATTTAAATGCATTAAAATAATATTCTTAATATTAATGCAACATAAAATAGTTGTTTAGCTCAGAGATGGTGAAATTATATCAGGTGAGTGATGACAGCTTTATAAATTCTTGACAGTTATAGAATTCTGTTTCTTACCTTTCTCAGAGTGTTTAGAACCACTGGCTTGCTGGTTTTTGTTACAGAACTATAGTGATTCTCACTGAAAAGACGACAAATGTTATATTAATGAGACCCTGATTTCTTCAAACATTTATTTAAAAAATCAAAGAAATATCATTATGAATTCTGCCCTTTTGGCTTTCAAAACACTTGTTCCTTTTATAAGTAAATATCATTATCATCATCATCATCATCATCATTTAACGGCCATTGTCCATGCTGGCATAGGTTGGACAGTTTGACCGGACTGGCACGCTGGAAGACTGCATCAGATTCCAGTCTGATTTGGCATGGTTTTCTATGACTGGATGCCCTTCCTAATGCCAACCACTCCAAGAGTGTAATGGGTGCTTTTATGTGCCACTGGCATGGGTGCCATCTGTGTGACACCGGGGTGCTTTTATGTGTTAATTTGTATGACACCAATATCTTCCAAAACTGTGATTTTGCTCAGCTTGATGGGTCTTCTCAGGCATGGCATAATGTCTCAACCATTGCCTTTGTGAAACCCAACACTCGAAAGGAACTCAGCCACTTTGCCTCCATGAGACCCAACACTTGAAAGGAACTCAACCTCTTTGTCTCTGTGAGGCTCAACAATCGAAAGGAACTCAGTCACTTTGCTTCCCTGAGGCCCAACGCTCAAAAGGTATCGCTTACATGCCACCAGCACGGGTGCACTTGGCTTGATGGGTCCTCTCAAGTACAGCACATCACCAAAAGTCTTGCTCACTTTGTGAGGCTCAAAGTTCGAAGATCAAGCTTCACCACCTTGTCCCATGTCTTCCTGGGTCTACCTCTTCCACAGGTTCGCTCCACAGTTAGAGATCAGCACTTCTTTACACGGCTGTCCTCGTCCATATGCATCACATGACCACACCGGCACAGTTGTCTCCCTTGCACACCACACCTGATGCTTCTTGTGCCTAACTTTTCTCTCAAGATGCTTACACTCTGTCAAACATGCACACTGACATTGCACATCCAGCAAAGCATACTGGCTTCATTTCTTTCAAGAAAGAATCTATGAAGTTATTTAGTATTTTTGAATTTTTTTTTTTTTTACTAATCTCTTTTAGTACAATATTACAGAAGACAGAAATGGTAGAAAAAGCCTTTCAGTTATTCAACAGTGGCCATGCTGGAGCACTACCTTACTACCTTGAAGGGTTTTTAGTCAAATTGCCCCTAGTATTTAGTTTTTAAAGTTTGGTATGTATTTTATCATTCTTTTTTGCTTATCAGTTCTTGTCTAACTGTCCAATCCATGCCAGCATGGCAAACAGATGTTAAATGATATTGACGATGGTGATCATGAGCCAAATTCTTGCATTGCTTACAAATGGCACTACCACAAAGCCCTTTGAAGCCATAAATGTGATGGGTAAAATACTTAAGATTTAATAAATTATCTATTTAAATTTACCTGGGCTGTTTTCCAGAATAGTAGACGTCAGGATGAAAACCTCCGGAATCGGTTAGGAATAAAGAATGGTTGTCTCCAGCAGCAATGTCCCATACCAAGCAGTTGGCAACAAACTGAATAAGTAAAATGTAAAACTTAGTATTATTCAATACAAGATCAGTACAATTTGTTTAAACTGGTGCTCCATTGATTACGACAAGCGTTCCAGTTGATATGATCAACCAAACAGCCTGCTCGTGAAATTAACATGCACGTGGCTGAGTATTCCACAGACACATGCGCCCGCCCTTATTGTAGTTCTTAAGGAGATTCAGTGACACAGAATGTGACAGGGCTGACCCTTTGAATTACAGGTACTACTCATTTTTGCTTGTTCAGCGGACTGGAGCAATGTGAAATAAAATGTCTTGCCCAAGGACACAACATGCCACACGGTATTTGAACTCACGACCTTATGAGTTTGAGCCAAATACCTTAACCACTAAGCCGTGCACTTTCACACAGATTGTTTAACAAAGAAAATCACTGAGAACAGGACAAAAGTAAAGTAAAATATAAAAAAAAAAGAGACTGGGGCTGACAGATGTGTGTGTGTGTGTGTGTGTGTGTGTGTGTGTGTGTGTGTTTGAGAGAGAGAGAGAGCATGAAAGGAGGAGGAAGTAAGAGAGAATACTGTCCCCTATATAAAGGTACAAGAGGCTTTGGCACAGTCGTTTGGGACTGCTTATTTAACATCACCGATTCCATGTTGAGTTATTTGACACCAGATGTTTTAAGGTTTCTCTCTCTCTCTCTCTCTCTCTCTCTCTCTCTCTCTCTCTCTCTCTCTCTCTCTCTCTCTCTCTCTCTCTCTCTCTCTCTCTCTCTCTTTCTCTCTCTCTGTTTGCCTCCAGCGCCAAAACATATTGTTGCTAAAACAGGCTGGATGTCCAGTCAGCCATATAAAAACTTCAGCATTCAAGTAGTCACGTCCAATCATCTCAAACCAACCTATATTTAAATAGCTGGCCAGTTATCCTTTTATTGCTGTAATGAAGCTAAAGTCAAGTAAATTGTTATCACACACACATAAAAAAAAGAGCAACTTACTTTAACTGGAGATGGAACACTTGGAGTTTCAGTGTGTCCTAACTGTCCATAAGCATTGAAACCCCATGAGAAAACCTACAAAGAAAAAGACATTATTTTACAACCTAAGTTTCAAGCTAATGGAAGATAGTAATCATGTAAAGTAAATATAACAAATAATCCAGAATCCTTGTCTGGTACCGGATCAATCCCAAAGTCTAATTAGTTTGTACCAGTCACAAGGTCAAACATACCTGAAAGTTTCATCTGAATCCATCCAGTGGTTCTTGAGATATCTTGTCCATAGACAAACAAACATGACTGAAAACAGTACCTCCGCCTTCACTAAGGCGGAGGTAATAATAATAATTATAGAGGAAACAGGCATAAAACCCAGTTTAATACAGCTCCAGAAAACAGTGTTACTAGGGACAGTTAAGATACTTAGGAGGGTTCTTGGTATCTAAGGTTACTTGTTGTAGTCTGATGTTAGGAATTTTTCTTTCCCAAAAGTCTAATCTGTTGTGAGTATATGAATAATAATAAAAATCATAACTTTAAATTTTGGCACAAGGCCAGCAATTTTAGGGGAGGGGTTATGTTGATTACATTAATCCTAGTGTTCAACTGGTGCTTATTTTATCGACCCAGAAAGAATGAAGGGCAAAGCCGACCTTGGCAGAATTTGAACTGAGAACGTAAAGAAGGACAAAATGCCGCTAAAAGTATTTTGCCTGGCATGCTTAATGATTCTGCCAGCTCAGCACCTTTACAGTAATAATAATGAATGATAATAATAATCTTTTTTACTATAGGCATAAGGGCCTGAAATATAGGAGAGGGTGACTAGTCAATACATCAACCCCAATTTCATTAACCCCGAAAGGACAAAAGCCAAAGTCGACCTTGGTGAAATTTGAACTCAGAACATAAAGACAGACGGAATGCCAGATAATAAATAATGATGATGATGATGATGATGATGATGATGATGATGATGATGGTGGTGATGGTGATGATGATGACGATGATGATAAATAAAAGCATATTACCTGTGAATAGGCTGTGAGTGCCAAGCAGTGGTTAGAACCAGCAACAACTTTGGTGCAATTCTTAGAATTCAATGTCTTGACACAGCGTGGTATGTCACTAAGGAATCAAAATATATGAACGATATAATTTATTTCTTTTTTCTTTTTTTGTAGGAAACATTTAAAAAAAAAACTTTCTCAAAATACATATTTTGTTACAAGCTAATGAGGGGGTTTCTACATGACTGCTTAAACTGCTAGAAATAGCAGCCAAAATCCAGAAACCTCTAAGTGTACTAAGTGCTTTTTATGAGGCACCATCACCAGTGCTTTTTGTGTGGCACTATCGCCAGTGCATTTTATGTGGCACTAGCAGCAGTGCTTTTAGATCACAAGACATATTTGAGTCATTAGACAGTGTCCATGCTGGGGCACTTATTTTGTCAGTCTCTTTTACTAGACTGCTAAGTTATGGGAATGTAAACAAACCAATACTAGTTGTCAAGTGGAGGAACAGAAACAAACACATACATGTGCCATGCTTCCACATAGTTTTCATATACTAAATTCACTCAGAAATCATTGGTCAATCAGCAGCTATAGTAGAAGGCACTTGCCTAAGGTGCAGTGCAGTGGGACTGAACCTGAAACCATATGGTTGCAATTCAAGCTTCATAACTGCACAGCCATAGCTGCACACCTATGACTGCAATAAAAAGAAAATTCGTTGGGCTTTTTTTTGCTTTTTTTTTAATAATTAAAGAGATGGGTAAGTGACCATCACATTTTTATATTCTCCTCTATCGGGTGGAGGGGGGTTGAGGAGGGGGGACACTGCAAATGACTGAGAAACAAATGAAATTAATGTTTTGCATTGTTGTAGGACGTGTTGGTTAAAAAGAAAATATGGGTGGAAAAATGGAATTATTTTAATGACAATTGTGAAAAGAAAAAAAGAAAAGAAATATACACCCAGCTTTTTTTTATATGTATTTATAGACAACTATTTTACACGATAAGCCTTTTTAATAACACTTAATAAAAAAAAACAGTGAATATTTCATATTTTTCACTAAAAAAGCTGTCCTTAGAGAAGAATCCCAGTCACTAAGCAAAGACACAATTAAAAGAGGAAGTTATAAAACTTGTTGTTGCTGTTGTTGTCACTTTTGTTTAGTTCCAGGTCAACCCTGATCAATCAAGATCAAAAATGTCCCAGCTGTGACTATCCCATCGTCTTTTCAGATAGCATTTTCTATAACTATATTGTGTTTCTAGACATTGTGTTTACGACAACTATATCACCTGATGTGTTTTGTTTCAGTTTCTTTTTTTGCAACAGTAGGATATAATTTAAGGCAGATCTAGCTGCGATTTCTTGCAGGTCAGGCAAATATGCAGAGGCTGTCTCATTGACTTACAAAGATTTTTTTTTTTGTTTGTATAAAGGCTCTTCTTTACTGGTTCCATCTACATGGTTGATTCAGTTGGTTCCAGTTTTGATGACAGTAAGATGAAAATAAAATTTATGATATTTCTATGTTAATTTCAAACTATTTAAGATGACGAATTTAGTCTGCATTTCAGCTTGTTCTCAAACTTGAGCAAATTTTAATTAAACTATAATTTGGAGCCCAAGCCCCTACCAGGTCACTTGACATGCTATAAATAGCAACCAAATCCCCTTCAAATCACACTCAACTGGCTTTAAAATGGAAACAGACATTAGATAATGTAGTCCTATGTAAATTGCCATACATGAAGGTATTATAAGACATACTTTTTCCTCTTCAAAATGTCTTGAAAAAAAATCAGCCCAACTCCTATATGCAAAGATGGGCCTATATTACATACTAAAATAAACTAAACACTTTTTTTTGTCCTGAATATACACTACTGAAATTGGGGTGCATCCAATATACCCATGCATCTTTTATACCATCAAATACAGTAAAGATGGTAAAGGCCCCCTTCAGTCATGAATGACCATGGGATGTACCTAGAAAGTTCCCCTCTGAGGCACAAGTCTGGGCGAGATAGTTTATGGAAGACCAGCAGTCATCCATGCACAGCAGCCACCCCTCTCCATGTCACCGATGTTATCCAAAGGAAAGGCAAAGGGGTCGATACAGCAACTCATTCCTACAGCTGAGTGAATTGGAGTAACGAGAAATGAAGTGTCTTCCTCAAGAACACAACACACAGCCCAGCCTACCTCATGATTGTGAGCCTGATACTCTAACCACTGAGCCATACTCATCATCATCATCCAGTGTTTTGTTCCCATTAACGGGGGTGGCCAGATCTACCTCAATGCCATAGCAACTGAGGTAGGCAGGTGCAGCCCACCCCAACCTTTGGGCTGGCTGGTGCCCATTCTCCTTTACTATCATGAGGCTTTTTTGGAGCTGGATTTTCTACGGGGAGCATGCCCTTGCTTACTCCCAACCTCAGTTTCTAGACATGAGTAGTCCCGAGACGAAGACCTCTACCAGGATTTTTAAGAAATGTGGTGGAAAACTAGCTCAGGAAGGCAGGGACGCTACTCCCTGAGACCCCTTTCAGAGCCCCTACTACTAACTATTTACAATGAGCAATAAGAAAATTTGTCAAAAGTAAACTAAGTATGAAGTAGGCAGTCTATCACAGGAAACAGAATCTACCCTTGTGTCTTAATTGCCATCGGATACTTTAATTGCCAAGGGTACTTTTTGAGTTGGCTGATTATGTGACACTGGTGTAGGTTACAGCTATGATCTCACTTTATTTGCCGGGTCTTCTCAGTCACAGCATACCTCCAGAGGTCTCTGTCTTTCATCATTTCCTCTGTGAGGCCCAACGTTCGAAAGTCATGCTTCACCACCTCATCCCATGTCTTCCTGGGTCTCCCTCTACCCCGGATTCCTTCCACTGTTTGGGAGTGGCACTTCTTCACACATCTCTCCTCATCCATCCACAGTACATGACCATACCAACGTAAACGTCTCTCTTGCACGCCACATCCAATGCTTCTTATGTCCAACATTTCTCTCAGGGCGCTTACACTCTGTCATGTGTGCACACTGACATTACACATCCAGCAGATCATGCTATCTTTAACCTCACTGGCACTGGTGCCACGTGAAATGCACCCAGTGGTTGGAATTAGAAAGGGCATTCAACCAGACAGCAGAGTTTGGCACAGTCCTCTGCTTGTAAGCTCCAGTCAAAACTGTCCAACCCAGATGTTAAACGATGATGATGATACTGATATATAATAACAAAAATAACCTAAAAAATAACAAAGCATTATAAAATTATTGTGCATTTTGTTAATAAATGTAAGCGGGGAAAATTTTGCAGCTTATTCTCATGTATTATATGTACCTAAATTTAAATCTTGATTTTGGAGAAGAAAGTGCATATTATGCAGGTAATATTGAAAGAGGCTTATTGTAATAAAATCAGAAGGTGAGGTTCAATGTCATTAGACGAAGATGTTCAGGAACTATCTCAATGTAACAGCAGAAAATCTTCGAGTTCCCTTGTTTACTAGTAAACTCAGTCAACCATTGCAGTTTAGCAGAGCTTTGCATTGCCAGCCATGGATCTTGAATTGCTTCCCTAAATTAACAAGAAAGCGCAAGCAAGCATGCATGCATGCACACACATACATACATACACAGAGAGACCCTCTCATACACACACACAGACACTCATGAATTTACTTACCGTTCTATACTGTCTCCAAGCCCAAGTTGGCCTTTGCTGTTTTTACCCCAACACCAGACCTCTGTTTCGAAATAAGGCAGTGGTTCAATACTGGAACATTGACTGACACCTGGAATAGATAAATTGAAAAAAAAAAAAAGAAGTAGAATCAATTTTCTGATAATAAACTCTGTTTAAAAATATGTTGGCAGATGGAATGAATATAAT
>NC_068988.1:28545816-28558101 GCF_001194135.2 Octopus bimaculoides
TATATATATATATATATATATATATATATATATATATGTGTGTGTGTGTGTTTACGTCCCCGTAACTTAGAATAAGTACTAGGCTTACAAAGAATAAGTCCTGGGGTCGATTTTGCTTGACTAAAGGCGGTGCTCCAGCATGGCCACAGTGCCACAGAATTAGATCTAAGCCTTTCACTTAGTTAGACATGAACTCAGAATGTAACAGATTGTTACTAAAATACTAGAAGCTATTTTGCATGTGAGATATGACATAATGTTGTTGTGAACTGCTTTGATGATAACTTCCTCAAGACTACTTCTTGTCTCAAGTTGTTTATCTGCTCAAAACTGCTTCTATTAAAGCATTTCATATTTAAATTAAAATCTCAAGTGAAAACTTAATTGTTACACAAATGATAATGTGAGAACTTAACTCGTTAAAATTTCCATTGTGGCTTTATGTAAAAACATTTATTAGTTTTTTTTTTATTAATTTGTTCTTTTTTATTTTTTTTTTGCAAACAAACAAACAAAACTAACACAATTTCAAACTTAAAACTGGAGTGGTTGTTGCAGTGAGTGTCGCTGGACATTCTCTCCAGCAGCAAAGCCTTTGCAATCATGTCTACGAGGTATGGCTAAACAGTTCTCTCCACCTCCGCCTTGCTCCATCTTCTGCTGCTTAATCCCCCACCACCACCTCTTTTTTTCTTTTTCTTTGTTTCCTTCATGAGGTAGTTCTGGAGGGCGGGTGGGGGTCTTGATAATTTGATCTTTTATACTTTTAATGTCTTTTTTCTTTCTTTTCTTCCTGTAAAAATATGTTAATAAACCATTTTGATTCTTAAGAAAAAAAAAAAAGAAAAAGAAAAATTCTTGATTTTCCTGTAATTCAAGTTACTGAAGCAGGGCATTTTGGCACAGCTGTTTTGGCACTGCTTATTTAGTGATGCCGATTCAACACTGACCTCACTGACATCGGATTTTTTAATGTATCCCTCATTCTGCCTTCCTTCACTATCTCCCTCTATTTAAATCCATCTATATGTATGTGTAATCTCTCTATTCTTTTATTCTTTTTCTTGTTTCAGCCAGAAATCATCCGGTAATTACCATTTGAATGGAAATTTTGTTTTCACTATAAAACACATATTGCTAGGTTTGTGCGACCCCCTTGAGACCCAACTACACTCTAGCTGAAAAATATAGAATACCTCATAAGTAATATAAAAGTCCTAAATTCAGTGACGGCGTAAATGAAGATGTTATGCATTAATTCAATGTGTTAAACCTACCTTTATTAATGTATATCAAATCATAGATATATACAAGATTTACACAGATATAAGAGTTAGAACCTGTGATCCACCTGTGGACCTTTTTCTTGGGAAATTTTTGCTCGATGCACTAAAAGGTTTCCCCATCCCTTTTTTAAAATGTATCTGCTTTAAGTAAGATAAAAAGATATAATAGGGGAGAGAGAGAGAGAGAGAAATGATTTAAAAAATGGTAGAATTGTGGAAATGAAAAGCTTAAGGATACTTAGAAGGAGAAAAAGAGTTGAAAAGAAGTAAAGAAGAAATACTAGTTAGAAAAATAACAATGTGAGAAAGAGAGAGACATTGTGAAGTAAAGATAAACAGAACTACAGTAATTCCTCGACTATCGCAGGTATTCCAAAACCTCCCACAATAGGTGAAAATCAGCAAAGTAGAAACAGTACTGTATATTTTTCTTAATATCATTTTTATAATTTCCGCTGAGGTCGACTTTACCTTTCGTCCTTTTGGGGTTGATTAAATAAGTACCAGTTATGCACTGGGGTCGGTGTAATTGACTTAATCCTTTTGTCTGTCCTTGTTTGTCCCCTCTATGTTTAGTCACTTGTGGGAAATAAAGAAATAAATATTATCTTTGTAATTTGTATATAATTTATTTTATTATAAATGCAAAACAACACCACGGAGGAATTGATGTAAGCTTAAATAATGAACCGCGATATGGTAAGGGATTACTGTATAAAGGAGAAAGAAAGAGAATAGAGATTTGACTAAATCATAAGTGAAAAAAAACCAGGAAAAATTCTAATAAGAAACAAAAGTGACAGTAAAGCTCTGACTTACTTTTCTCATCTTTTTTATGCGTCTGTCGGTCTTTTTCGAGCCTCTTGGATCGTCTCCAAAGGGCTCTGAGGGAAGAATGTGAGTCGGACCTCTCACTCAAAAGAATATCATCTGTACTGCCAGATCTTCTTCTCCACAAATCCTCGCTTGCTGAAGTATCGTATGTAAAGACAGAGTCACGACGGGATAAGTTTGGCGAGTCAGTGTCTGACTGTAAATTGGAATCAATGCTGCTAGACTTTGAAAGACCATCTAATTCTATACTCTGACCAGAGACAAAGCCAAAGGAATCTGCCATGCTGCCAACTGATGATCGGAACGTGCTGATTGCCCGATGAGTTAAATCAGTGACCTGTTGAACGACGGCCACAGAAGTTTCTGGAACTGAAATAAGTAAGTTTTCCAACCGACTTTTAATAGGATGTTGACAACCCAAATCTGTATCTGAATCTTCTCGGTTGCAGAGTTGTTTGGCAAGGAACTCCCGAGCTTCATCTTCATCCAAAATATGAGATTTTTGAACTATATTTTCCATACTAACAGTTGTTGAAGGTTGGGAACTGTGACTATTATTGCAATCTGTGTCCTCAGGCAAATCCCCTTTAGGGTCAACAGAATTTTTCACAGGAGTCTCTGTGTTGTTTGAAGAATCAACAGTTTTCTGAACTGAATTATTTTCCTTAGAATGTTCTTGAAATTCTTCAGAATTAGCAGAGTTTGGGATTGTATTTCCATTTGCTTCGTTTTCCATGTTATTGTCTAGAGTTGCTTGAATCGTATCATCTGTTAGTCGAGGTTTTAATTTATTATCACATTCTGCTGCAGAATTTGTTGGACAAGAACTATCAGCAGTCTTTGTCTCACAAGCACTTTTCTCTTCAGATTGTGAAGTTTGGATGACTTCATCTTTTGTAGTTAAGTTCACAATTTGCCCATTTTGGGACTGATTTTCTCCAGTTTTCAAATCTGTAGTATGTTTTTCTTCAGATTCTTGTGAAGAAACAAAAGGTTTATTAATATTGTTACAAGACTGACTTTTGCCACTTGTAATTCCATTGCTAGAATTTATTTCAGAAGGTTCAGTTGATTCTGATGTCGGTTGAGAGGATTCATAGGCAGAACTGCTGTCTGTTTCTTTTGCTAGACATGGGGCAGAGTTTGATAATGACTCGTTCTTTAAAGGTTCAGATCTAGTTATTGGTGCTTTGTTGTCAGGTTTCTTACAGCAAGTGTGTTCATCACTTATAATACACAAATCATTAGTTTCAATGTAGCTATAGATCTCTTGGTTACACTTGGCACATGTTGGAGGATAATACTTGTGGAATCTCATATCAGAACTCATCTTTTTAGGTGTACCAATGGCTCCTTGTTTTTCAACCAAAGCTATACTATGTGACAGACCACACGAGACATCAAGTACATTGTATTCCAAAAGGTCTTCCACCCTTTCTGGAACAGGAGCAGTTGTTTGTTCTCCTAACCCAAGTCCCATTCCACTACCCCAGACCCATAACTCACCCCTGCAGGAAATAGCCAATGTGTGGGTCTCCCCACAGGCTACCTGACGTATCAGGATCTTTTCTTCAGGCATTGGAATTCCATGTTTACATTTATCTTCTGTCAAACGAAATGTGACTTGCTCGGGGTTAGAAATTATCTCAGAACGTCCCAAACCGCACTGGTCTTTTGTGGAATCACCCCAAGTAAAAACATCTCCAGAGGAAGACACAGCAGCACTGTACCATTTTCCACATGTCACTTCTGTTATCTCCTTTCCTGAAACAGAAAATACAATAAATTACATTACACAACGATATCCAGTCTGATTAAATGTGTTTTTAAAGACATTTAACACAGAAGTTTTTACAAGAGGTTATGGTAAATTTATTTATTATTTGCATATTATTTGATATGCTTTCCTAAACAACATAGTGTGTTTGTATGTGTTCATGTGTATGTGTGCAAGTGCAAACCTACATAATCCTTTTTTTTTTAAAGCGAAATATTTCACTGCTGTCCTCCTGAAAGGAAATTCCTTTTGGCAACATGGTTGTCCCCTTTTTAGGAAAAGAGAACAAAAAAAATAAACAAAAAAAAAACAAGTACACATGCACACCTGAAACTATTCACTCACAGCCAACATCATTCCATAAGAGACAGCTTTTCTTTCCCTCCCAGAAAATATTCTAAGTGTTCACCACTTTTTTATTCTGGTTCAGTGGTTCCTAACCTTTTCAGTGGTTTCCAACCGTTTTATTCAAATGTGTTTTCCCATGGACTCCTTTTAATATGCCTATCCTTATATATATATATATATATATATATATATATTTATTTGAAATTTTGAATTTAGTTCACAAAAACCCAGTACAGCCTTTGTGGACCACAGGTTGGGAACCACTGTTCTAGTTCGTGTGAACCAGGGCTGTATATTTACCTCCAACACAAAAGAGTCCATGTGCTTCTGGTCAGCATGTGTGAGAAATCGTCAGTATTGTCAAGTTCAATAAATGGAGTGAAACCATTGGTAACATTATGCCATAATGAGGAATGTATTGCTCAACCATATACACAGACAGCTCGAAAGTAAATAGATGTCCTTCATTATGCAGTGCAGACAGGTAAGTGATAAGAAACTCTCAAGACAGCTAAAAAGCAGACGGTCTTTAGAAAAGCAACTCCCTCAAGCAAGTGTTTTGGTCCTTAAATTCTCACTCTAAGGGGTTTGACCACATTCACACACACACACACACACACACACACACACACACACACACACACACACACACACACACACACACACACACACTCACACATGCAGCGCAGACAGATAAAAACTACACAAGGCATGTCTATTAATTACTAGATTAATTGCTTAAATGCCTTAAATGACATTGTTTTATTTCTAGAAATAGATCTTTCAAAAATGGTGGTGTCTGTCTACTTTTGAGATGTCTGTGCAGGTTTCTGACAGGTTTCTGACAGGTTTCCACACAGTTTCCATCTGTTTCACTCAGAATATGCTGGTCAACCTAAAGATGTGGTAAAAGACACACATCTACAGCACTTGCGCATCAAACATGAAACCACTTGGCTGATGTTTACAAAAGAAAATTCTTGACCACAGAGTCACGCCATGTATTCATGTAACAGCACGAAGACTGCCAATAAAGGCATGAATGACACACATCCGATTCCTTCTTCCGAGCAAATTTGTAGCTTATTGTACCTGGATATGAAATCAATACATAAACACCTGTAAAAATAATTACTCACCATTGAATATTTCCAATACTTGTGGGGTAGTGATTGAGGTTTTTGTCAACCCATTGAGTCCCAGTTGACAACGGCTATTACTGCCCAAAGCAAACACCTCAGCTTTTTGGCTGATGAAAAGACTGTGGTCAAAACCAAGGGAGACTCTCTTGATGACCTTGTTGGAAAATATGTCGAATGTTTGCAGTCGTATATCTCCATAGTATCCTTCCCAAAGGCAAACAATTCCATCTTTTTCTTCCTCACTGTAAAAAGAAAAAAGAAAAAGATAATGATAGACTATAAATATGAATGCATACATGTAAATACATACAAACACACACAAACATATAAACGAGTGGGTGGGTGCTGAAAAGTTCTTGGTTTTAAGGGTATCGTGAAAGGCCTGGTTGGAGGCCCAACCGTCTGAGTTCTTTTACAGGGCTTAGGAAAACTGAAGTACCCTTGCAATAGATGCGTGAATCTGAGAGGGGAATACGATGAGTAAAATCATAATTAACTGATCCTCCTGTATTTTCTTTTACCCAAAGCCAGGAACTTTCAGCCCCCCCCCCCATATAAATATACATGTAAGGGTTTTTGAAACTCTCTCAATTATAATTGTGACTTGTTCATAACTATAAATATTCTTCTTTCATGCATTTTATGATAACATATTTGGCCATCAATATATTCATAAATAATTATTGTTTATGATATATCCTCCATAATGTATTATTGCATTGCTTTTTAATTATATATGTGAATTTTTGCTACCCAGGTAACTATTTATTTATTTTTTTCCTTATTTGTACACTCTTTTACTTGTTTCAGTCATTTGACTGCGGCCATGCGGGAGCACCGCCTTTTAGTCGAGCAAATCAACCTCAGGACTTATTCTTTGGAAGCCTAGTATTTATTCTATCGGTCTCTTTTGCCGAACCGCTAAGTTACGGGGACGTAAACACACCACCATCGGTTGTCAAGCGAGATGGAAGAGATAGTGAATTCATTGAAGATTGCTTAAAAGTATACTTGACCTGGTTGTCTAATTGTAATGCAATGTCATTACATCAGCAGTTAAGCCAAGTGAAGCAGATGAAATGGAATAAAACGATCGCTGTTAATTTAAAATAAAAAACAAGATAATAAAGAAAGAGATAGTGAGAACTGAAAATATATATCAAGTAATATGACAGACATTACATCAAATATTCATATTATTAGATCTTTTCCCATGAGCATGAACACAGTTACTGGTTTGACCTAAAATACACAATTTTACTGTAATCAATGTATCTGTTTTCTATTTTCGAGGACACAACTGATAGTAGTAAGTATGTATGTATGTATGTACATGTGTACGCATGTATGTACGCATGTATGTATGTATGTATGTATGTATGTTATTATTCAGTTTTATTTCAAGATTTCTTGCCAATAAAGAGCAGGTTTCTAACCTAGATCTAAGGCTCCTTCATAGGAATTTCAACAACATCAACAGGGTATTTGTACATGTTTGTGTGTATGTGTGCAGTATTTGATGTCAGTGCATGTGCAGATTTGAATGTTTTATGTATGTATTCTCTTATTCTCCTGATTCTCCTATCAGCTTCACTGTACAAGAGTCCAACAGCCAATATTATAGCCACCAACATTTGGAAATGCCGATAGCAGAAAGTTGGTGTCAATGTTTGTCACAAACTTAATGAATGTCTCACTTGGAGACAGGTGACGGTTGGTAACAGGAAGGGCTAGAAAATCTGCCTCAACAAATTCCATCTGACCCATGCAAGCATCGAAAAGTGGACATTAAAATGATGATTATAGTGATGGCATGTGTGTGTGTGTGTGTGTATCTAAAAGAGAGAGCAGCAGATTTGAACCCGAGTGCTACCAAGCATTTGCAATTAGATAAAAAAAAAAGTCCTGAAAAAATACAGTATCAGGTATATTTACCACATTAACTGGCAACAGAAACTGCAGTTGAGAGACTGGCTGAGTCTGTGGCAGACGTCAGGGTAACTGTCATTCATAGTACAAACATACTCCTTGGGGCTATGCACTGAATATATATTATTGGTGCTAACTCTATAAAGTTGACGACATTGTTTTAATGTGAGGGCTCCATTACTCTGAGGTTTATGTCTATGAGGAGTGACTTTGTGAGGAATACAAATTAACAGGCACATACAAACACTTACATACAACACACATATACACACACACACACGCACACACAATGTGCTTGTATATACATACATACAGTCATACATACAGATAGAACGTTATGATGAATTGAGAGATCTTAAATTCAATGGAGCAATACAATACAATAGAATGAAACAGATTCAAAATTGAATTTTGATGATGTTTTGTCATAAATAAAATAAAGAGAATATTTTGTGATATTTACATTTTCAATGTTTATAGAAATGAATCAGAAAAAATAAAAATCAACAACAAACGGTTTAGGGTAAATTTATACAAATTAATAAACTGTGAAGTTAGTCAAAGGAAAGAATTTTTATTTAAAAAAAGAAAAGCACACAATATTTCAAATCATGTGCTTGGTGTTTTTAATGGGAGCTTTGTGAGATTTTGTCTCCGTTCTTGATGACCAAATCCATGGAATGTTGTCAAAGAGACTTTTGTTGTGTGCATGTGTTTCTCTCATTCTATTTCTCTCTCTCTCGTAACTGAAGATTCAAGTTCTAAAATTACTTAAGTCACAGGAAACTCAATGTAACTTAAGCAACTTCAGCAGTAAGGTCATCACTTACTGTAAAAGTCAAGTTTTTTAGGCTAAAATTTGTAACCAAAAGAGGTAGGTTAACCTATGCACCAAGACGACTTTGGAGGACCAAAAATTCCATGAGAAATGCAGCAGGATTTGGAAAGATAGCGACGATGTTTGAATGTTTACACTACATGTTTACATTATATACTATGTTGATTTGCCAGCTGGAAAATACAGTAGTCTCAGTTTGTCATGTGTCACTGGCAACAGGAAGGGCATCCAGTCATAGAAAATCTGCCTAAATAAAATTCTGGCCAACACATGCAAACATGGAAAAGTGAACATTGAAACAAAGATAGTGATCGGTATGATAAGCTGGAGAGAGAGTGGAATCCGAAGCTAGTAAGTTAGTCCCTAACTGACTGTTTAAATTAAATTAAGCCTGATGCTATAGCTGTGGCCCAACTAAAGCCTTGTGAGTGGATTTCATAGATGGAAACTGAAAGAAGCTCATCATATATATATATATATATATATATATATATATATATATATCAATGCGGAAACTAGGGATAGATGAATGGTTAGTGAGAGCTGTATAAGCCATGTACAGGGATGCTGTCAGTAAGGTGAAGGTTGGCAATGAGTAAAGTGAAGAATTCCAGGTAGGGGTAGGGGTCCATCAAGGATCAGTCCTCAGCCCCCTCTTATACTTCATAGTCCTCCAGGCAATAACAGAGGAATTCAAGACGGGATGCCCCTGGGAGCTTCTCTATGCTGATAACCTTGCTCTAATAGCTGAGTCACTATCAGAACTAGAGGAGAAGTTTCAGGTGTGGAAGCAAGGTCTAAAACACCCACTACACTCTCGGAGTGGTTGGTGTTAAGAAGGGCATCCAGCTGTAGAAACTCTACCAAATCAGATTGGAGCCAGGTGTAGCCATCTGCCTTGCCAGCCCTCAGTCAAACCATCCAACCCATGCCAGCATGGAAAGCAGACGTTAGACGACAATAATGATGATTATGATATATAAGATTCAACTGAATTAGGTACTTAGGTTGAGGCACCAAGTCAGTCTCCGGTATTGTCCACACAGCTTGAAATAAGGTGAATAAAAAGCAAATAAGTAACAAAGATGTCAAGGTATTTGTGTATTACGGCCATTTCAGGCGGCTCCATTTAATCAATCAATGCAAGCATTACATCAATTTGAAATTCCTCACCTTCCTCAGAATCATAAGACTATATAGGTTTTCAACATACAGGATTTTCCATTATAATTTTTTAACAAATTTTTCATCAGTGTATTTCAAATTGATGTAATGGAGCCATTTGAAATGGCCGTAATGCACTGATACCTTGACATCCTTGTTACTTATTTGCTTTTTACACACACACATGCATTCTGTAAACAAATTTATAAGCACCAAGTGCATTGGTATTCTACAGAAATTAAAGGAAATTTCAAATGCAAGATGGCTGTGAAGACCAGACCAGAGCTAATTAATTTGGATTCTGAGTTTTATTTGCTATTGATCATTGGTTTGATTTATTGGTCTCTACTGTGCTGCATTACTTTGCAAACCTTGCTGTCTGATAAACTGGTTTACATTTTGAAGGCTGGTTATTCCAGTATACTCAACTGCCCACTTTACTAACCCCCACCCTGCCAACCATCTCACACACTGCCTTCCTTTCTGGGAATCCATCAAATATGTTTTTTGCTAACTACACCTACGTATTTGCTACTCTGTGTGAAAAGAGACAAAGCTATGGAGATACAGGGCTGGAGATAAAACATTAAACATGCTTTAATTGAAGCTGACATTACTTGGGAATTACAAGAATCTGTTTCATGTATTTTTTAAAATCTTTTCTTTTATATCTTACTCAGTTCAGTCATTAGACCACAGCCATACTGGGGCAATGCCTTGAAGAATTTTTAGTTAGATGAATCAACCCCTGTACGTTTTTTTTTTTCTTTTTGAAGTCTGGTATTTATTCCAACGGTTTCTTTTACCAAAACTGCTAAGTTATGGGGACGTAAACACACCAACACCAGCTAGCAAGTGGTAATGGGAGACAAACACACACACATACATATATGATAGGCTTCTTTCAGTTTCTGTCAACCAAATCCACTGACAAGACTTTGATTGGCCCCGACACTATAATAGAAGACACTTACTCAAAGTGCCACAATGTGGGACTGAACCCAGAACCATGTGGTTGGGAGCCAAACTCCTTACCACACAGCCACAGCTGTGCCTATATTGTCCAGTTAATAGAAAAATTCAAATGTATAATGAAAGATTTAGCCCTTTAGCATTTGGATTACTCTATCAAATGTAACACTTGTTTATTCACATCATCATCACCATCGTTTAACGTCTGCTTTCCATGCTGGCATGGGTTGGACGGTTTGACTGAGGACTGGTGAGCCAGAGGCTGCACAAGGCTCAATCTGATCTGGCAAAGTTTCAACAGCTGGATGCCCTTCCTAACGCCAACCACTCTGAGAATGTAGTAGGTGATTTTACGTGCCACCGGCACGAGGGCCATTCAAGCAGTTCTGGCAACCAGCACATTTTAAATTAATCATGCATTATCTTGAAACATTACGATTTCAAGGATATGACAGCTTATTTTTAGAATGACATTGTAGGTTAGATGTAAGAGGCTGGATCTGGTTGGATAGGACATAAAACAAAAAGAATATTTGATCCTGACATGGCCTGTTTCAGTGCTAAAGGGTTAATCTTACTCCAGCAACTGTACTGTGATTACAAACTAGGCAATACTTGCCACAGGAAATGCCTTGCTGAAAATTAGGTACCATTCCACTTTATAATTACATTGTTCGTGTTATTTTATATAGCATCATCATCCATTTTGCATCCACTTTTCCATACTTGCTCGGGTCAGATGGAATTTGTTAAGGCAGATTTTCTACAACTAGATGCCCTTCCTGTCTTCAACCCTCATCTGTTTTAAAGCAAGGTAATAGTTCCAATGGCCAGACATGTTTATTACAGAAACAAACAACCTTGCCTGTGTGGTGGCAATGCTCATTTACAATCACATGATGCCAAAACACACCCAACATACACACACACACACACACGTACAATGGTTTCTTTCAGCTTTTGTCTACCAAATCCACTCACAAGGCTTTGATCCACCCAGGACTTTGGTAGAAAACACTCAAGGTGCTATGCAGTAGGACTGAACCTGAAATCACATGGTTGGGAAGCAAGCCTCTTCGCCACACAGCTATTACTTGCAATTATGACAAGGTAGCATATACCATATTTTCACTAATTGTTCTTAAGTGTCTATGTAATTACAGATATGGTCACCGTTTTGCTTCTCTCAACCTTGACCAGGTAGAACATCCAGGATGCAAAAACTGATGGGAGTGCACCAGCATTCCAGTGGTACTCATTCTAGTTGAGTAGAGTGGTGTAACATGAAAACGAAGTGCCTTGCTCAAGGACACAATGTGCTGCCCAGTCCAGGAATTGAATCCACAACCTCATGATTGCCAGCTGGACAGAGAGGCAAACAGACAGACAGACAGAGAGGCAAACAGACAGACAGACAGAGAGGCAAACAGACAGACAGACAGAGAGGCAAACAGACAGACAGACAGACAGACAGACAGTACTTTTCTATTAGGTTCTAATTTAGTAGCATTTTGTGATTCAAGAACTTGCTAGTTTAAATATCTGACATATTAAAACAGTCCTGCAAATGTAAATTGTTAAAGGAAATCTTTTAAAATCCACTTTTAGTGAACTCACAGCATTTACTCCTTTATAAGCTGCACTATTTTTATACTTGATCAAAACTGCAAAAACAGGGTTGTGACTTATACATGGGAGAAAGCTAAAACTTTCATGGTATGCATGACAATCTTTGTACCAAGATTTAGCACTAAATTAGGGGTATGACTTATATAAATATATTTTTATCATCTTCGTTTCATGACAGAATCTTACTTTTAACTTTTATAACATTAACAAGAAATTTGTCATTTACTTGTCAACTAGAAAAAAACATACAAGTGCATGTCTGGTCTGCACCTGCTTCCACTGCACTGGATTGTTGCATTACTTTTTGTATATCATTATAAAGGTCCAACAGGTTTTCTTTTGACTCTTTGAACTTTTCACACAACC
>NC_068988.1:28558111-28559034 GCF_001194135.2 Octopus bimaculoides
ACTTTCTCTCTCAGCTATCTCAGCAAAACCCACATACCAACTTCAGTTACTTTATACATTCTCATGTTTTGACAGAAAAGTAACAGCAATAATAAAAATATACAAGAGACACAAACCTTGCAGAGAAAGAATTGATATTTGATTGGGAAAGCTGTACTGGAATACATGGATACATGAAGTCCCCTAGTAGGCAGTTAATACAAGGGAGATAATAATTTCTTCATAATATTTGGTGGGATTAGAAGTTGGGACTTGAAATTAAGAAATAATGAAAGAAACGCACAGAATAGTTTCCAGCTGTCTTCTATAGTATTATGACAAATATTTCTATCACAAAGGCTACAACTTCTTCTCAAAGCCAGAAACAACAGCTAGCAAATATGAATACATTAACACACTCCAATTACTAGTCCATGGTCAGGTTATGCCCCTTCTCCCAAGTTGCCAACCCAATGCCACCGATTCTTCTGAGTTTGACATTTTTATACAGTTGAGAAACCATGTCTTCTTACCCCAAGTCAGTGCACCTCTCTTCTTCCTCAAACTGGTTCAATCAATCCTAAATCTCCCACATCTGAATCTATCAAGAATTCCCTTCCCACTGCTCAAATTCTTTCTCAAACCATTAAACTCAGTGACTCTGAACTGGGGTTCATGTAAGATTTTGTGGTTGAAATTTATCTGCAACAAATTGGTTATACTTCTTCGATATTCAAAATATTTAAACAATTTTTTTTATACAATTCCCAATAATATTCAAATATATAGGATTTTTTAAACATCGAATGGCTATGGAGGGGGTGGGGTCCAGTAGAGTAAAATAGCAATTGAAGGATTGATCAGACTATCAGATGTTGTTATACATCGCTGGTCACAATGCACTTTGTATTATCTTAGCTTTGAAATGAAGGCCCCCCCCCCCC
>NC_068988.1:28560396-28562508 GCF_001194135.2 Octopus bimaculoides
TATATATATATATATATATATATATATATATATATATATATATCCTCCATAATTTAAAGGAACAGTGTGTTTAACATTCTGTATATCAATCCAGCTTCATTATTGGTCAATCAGTATTATGTATGGTGCTGGCAAATGACACTTAGGTAGAACCTGTTTTCTCCCCCCTGAGGCGAGCATTATCTGTACTGTGTGCATGGAAATCACTAAAAACAAAAAGTTGCCGTCTTAGCTATAAAAAGAAATTGCTTGCTGGATACATCACTTTACAATGACACACCTTTAATAAAAACTAAAACAGAAACAAAAAAAAATTTGTGAGTATAGAAGTGCTTTAACCAGTTTGCTAGCACATACATCTACAATAAGCATTACAGTCTACAATCTGCAACTACTCCTCAACTGCTTTAACACTGGAAAGCAAAATAAATAAGATTTGCTGAGAAATTATTTTCTTCAACTGGAGACGTGTCATCATAACAGAGATTTCTGCAAATCATACAAGTTTAAGAAAAACTTTCCCCTCATAGAATCAGAAATCACTTTTCAGATTCAATAACTGGTCGAATGATGACAACTCTAAGGAGGAAAACTTTGAGTCAATCGACATATCATTCACGTCATCGAGCACCGATCCGAAAGTCACTATCGAGTAGAGATATACACCAAGTGTTTACATCCTTCCCAACTCTGGGTAGATCTACACACAGGGTACGGAACTCAAGCCCTTTATCATATTTTCAAATCTACACTAAAAAAGCAGATGATTCAAGTTACGAGCCTGGTGAACAGATGACTATTGACTTGGAGTTTTACATAAAACATCCTTTGGAGTTACAATTTATTGAAATGATTATCGTTGGTCAAAGCAGTGCTACATATCTACAAACAGGAATCGGAGGTGCCCCTAAAAAGGTTTTCATGAATAAAAAGTTTGCTGTTCTGGGTAATCCTCATGAAAGGATGATTGCTATGCCAGGCTTGTACAGCTCACAGTATAAATACTGGTTACCACCAGATATACCATCATCATTGCTCTATGAAGATAAAAACACAGTTGTATTAGAAATTACCTACTTTATAGCCATTTATATTCATACACCCCTCAATATTCATCCGTCAAGCTACAATTTTCAATCAAGGGACCCCCATACTGTGCTACTGAGAAAGAAACACTTCCAAGTTGAAGAATCTCCCAGTAGCCTAGTAAACAGACTGTCAGAGGCATTGATTCCCGTGAATCACGAAGAGAAAACCAAATTAAAGTTCAGTCGTGGAAAACAAGTTCACATTGTCTTAACCCTTGACAAGAGGTTATATGAACCAGGAGAGAGGATCTGCCTTGGTCTCCAGATAGCTATCGACCCAGGATGGCCAACAAAATCAGTTTCGAAAATTACAGGAACACTTAACCAGTTGGTTCAGTTTGAGGAAAAGAGTGAACGTTTCTCTAAATGCATTTCGCATGTGCGTTCAAAGGACCCTAGTCCAATAGAGGAACCATCACAGAATGAAAAGAAGCAAAATAAATTCCAGATTTTCCTTCCTATTCACAAGAATGCAGCCTTGTGTACCAGTCAGTACAAATGCAAATTATTTCAAGTGTCCCACTATTTACAAGTTGAGATCACTTTTTCTGGATTAAGCGGGAAACTAAGATTCAGGATACCGATTTTTATTGGACAACGGATTTTACCTCACCTGACAATTTCGCAGAAAATAACATCAAACTTTTTAACACCAATATTTAGCAAACCCCTTCGCTTTCCTCATTTCAGTCCAACAGAAATGCCACAAAATCAAATACAAACTACCAAAGTGAGTTCTAAATGGTATTCGTATTTTTGTTGTTGTTGTTGCTGTTGTTGTTGAAATCAAAATAATAAAAAAAATATCTTTTTGTGAATTTTCAAACTGTTATGTTTTACAAAACATACCTTTAAAAAAGTCACTTTGCAGAATATATTAATACATACATCGGTCGATACACAATTAAGTTTATTTTAAAAGAAAGTTGGTCATCTTCTGTTGGTTGTTTTTTCCTCGCATTAGGTACTAAATGTGGTTATTTTGAGAAGTCCACTGTGTGGCGTTATTATTTTTCTGTAATAA
>NC_068988.1:28562850-28563823 GCF_001194135.2 Octopus bimaculoides
GCATTCCCTTGTATACTGTATTTACTTGTGTATAAGTCACATAGTCAAATGCTTTATTTTAATGGAAAAAAAAAAACTGGGGTGTGACTTATATGGGGCAAAGCTTTAAATTATGAAAGGAAAAAAAATTTGTAGCAAGATTTAAACATTAAATTAAGGATGCAGTTTATACATGTGTAAATATATATATATATATATTTTTTTTTTTTTAATGAATATCAGATTATAACGAGGTCCTTTCTAATTGGGAACTAAATTTTCCAGTAATCTTTAATTTAAGTGAGTTTTCAAATGCATTCTGTAAAACTGCTGAGTAAAAAGTTCTACAAATACCAGGGACCCATTTATAAACACTTTAAACCCTGACTACATAAATGCTAACAAAATAATAAAAAAAAGGGGGTAATATAAGTCGTAAAGGTAAAAGGGTCTTTTTTAAGACATTAGCACATTACATGTAACAATATATATTGCATTGTTAGAAAACAGGTATAAAAAAAAATAGCTGTAAATGTATACACATTGTTCTGGGTTTTTTTTCTAACCCAGGTAATTATCCCAGCTTGAAACAAACAAAGCTTTTTAAGAAGTTGAAAACACAAAAAAGAACATCTCAACAAATTTAAAGAAAGGTTTAGCACACACACACACACATATATATCATCATCATCATCATCATCATCCAGTGTTTTAAATCCAGGTTTTGTCTCCGTTAACAGGGGTGGCCACATCTGCCTCAATGCTGAGGTAGGCAGGTGCAGCCCACCTAACCTTTGAGCTGGCTGGTGCCCATTCTCCTTTGTTGTCATGAGGCTTTCCACCACATTTCTTAAAAATCATGGTAGAGGCCTTGGGCTCGGGACCACTCATGTCTAGAAACTGACGTTGGGGGTAAGCAAGGGCATGCTCCCCATAGAAAATCCAGCTCCAAAAAAGCCTCATATATATATATATATATATATATATATATATA
>NC_068988.1:28563919-28570349 GCF_001194135.2 Octopus bimaculoides
CTTTCTGTTAACAAATTTGATAGCCATTTTATATCTGTGAAAACTTTCATGTAGATGTAAAATTCTACCTTCTTTTTACCTTCTTTTTACCTTCTTATGAGAAAAATGCTAAAATTTCTAGTAGTTTTTAATGTAAGTGAAAGTTTTCAAATATATTTTATAAAACTATTGAGTAAAAAAGATCTTGTATAACGTCTATAACGATCAGGTATGCATCCATAAACATTTCAAGCCTCAGCTATGTAAAAGTCAGAAATAAAAATGTAGAAGACACTTGCCCAAGGTGCCATGCAGTGGGACTGAACCCAGAACCATGTGGTTGAGAAGAAAGCTTCTTACCGCCATACCATATCTGATGGCATATAAAAGATAACAAGGGCAGCCTCAGGCCAACAAAAGCTTTGTGTGTGTATTTGGTAGATGGAAACTGAAAGAAGCCTGTCATATATATATAATGTGTGTATGTGTGTGTGTCTTTGTATCTGTGTCTGTTTCCCAGCAGTGGTGGACAACCGGCATTGGTACGTTTACATCCCCCTAACTTAGCAGTTTAGCAAAAGAGACAGATAGAATAAATGCCAGCCTTAAAACAAAAGTGGGGTCAGTCCATTCGATGAAAAATTCTTCAAGGTGGTACCCTAGCATGGCCACAGTCTAATGACTGAAACAAGTAAAAAAAAAAAAACTTTAAAAAAAATAAATAAGAGGTTATATATAGCTGGATTGTTTTTGATCATAGGTCTGGACAACCAGAGCCAGCCTGGGGTTAAACAGCAACACTAACGGATAATGGGTGTAAATGATAACGTATGACTAGAAATCTCAACGTCATTTATGCAGCAATTAAAAATAACGATTAGAAAATTAGGACAACACCAGCAACAATTATTGCAAGTAAAAGAGGGAGCCTCTCTAAGTGGATGCTCGACTTGCTAGAAGCAACAGTCAAATCTCAACTCATATTTTTCTTAAGCATTGGAAGGGCAGATTGGATAATGAAAGTTAGATGAGATGGTCATGGCTGGAATGTAGCAGATCATAGTTCAGCTTAGTCAGGACTTAACATGGGGCCTACAGCCACATCATGCAACCCATATTGCCAATCATGTCACTGAAAATTCAGTTCATTAAATTGACTTCTGTTTACATTATTGCAAATTAATGTCTTTAATTACCTTACCAGCCTTCCATAATTGAAGCTAAAATTTGTAAAATAAAAATTGTTAGGTGCAGGCATGACTGTGTGGTTAAGGAACTCATTTTGCAACAGAGTGGTTTTGGGTTCAGTCCCACGGCATGGCACCTTAGGCAAGTGTCTTCTATTATAGTCTTGAGTTGACAAATGACTTGTGAGTATGTCTGTCATAAAAGGAAACTGTGTAGAAACCTACTGTGTGTGTGTGTGTGCGTGCATGTGTGTGTGTGTGTGTGTGTGCATTTCTTTGTAACTATGTTTGTCTCCCACAACTATTTGACAACTGGTGTTAGTTTCTGTCCATATAGCTTAGCAGTTCAGTAAAAGAGACCAACAGAATAAGAACAAGTACTGGGGCCAATTTGTTCAACTAGACTGTCATGGTGATACCCCAGTATGGCCGCTGTCCAATGACTGAAACAAGTAAAAGATAAAAGTTTTTTTTTTTATATTGTATGAAAGCATTAAGTCTGTTTACAAGATGTGTGTAGGTAGAGTAAAATGTACCTTACAATCATGAGGGTCTGGGATCAAGTCCCTTATGCACCCCATGAGCCAGCATCATCTACAAAATCCTCCTATCAACCCCCAAGTGCTATGAATGAAACTGGGCAGAAAGGAATTGTATAGAAGCCCATCAGATGTACTTTATTTGTAATTCAAAGACCCAGTTTGTCACATCGATTAGATTGACCCCAGTATGCAACTGGTACTTAATTTATTGACCCCGTAAGGATGAAAGTCAAAGTTGACCTCAGCGGAATTTGAACTCAGAACGTAAAGACAGACGAAATATCGCAAAGCATTTCACCCGACATGCTAACATTTTTTATTTCTTTACTGCCCACAGGGGGCTACACACAGATGGGACAAACAAGGACAGACAAATGGATTAAGTCAATTATATCGACCCCAGCGCATAGCCGGTACTTAATTTATCGACCCCGAAAGGACGAAAGGCAAAGTCGACCTCGGTGGAATTTGAACTCAGAACGTAGTGGCAGATGAGATATCGCTAAGCATTTCTGCCAGCTTACCACCTTACGACATCAATTATTGCAGTTTTGTCAACCCAAAACTGTTGCAAAGTCATTAAAAGATGTAAAAGTTGCAATCATTCAACTTTATAGTTAAATGTCAATCCTTCTTTCCAGAGCACCTTCCCACTTGAGCAAAGGCAGTTGCATCAGACTTAGATAACCGACCTTTCCTGCATGACACAAAAACAAAATAAACAACTAATTATCACATCATACCAAATACGGTTCATCACCACTCGGTCAAAGAGTGCAGGATAGCCCTCAACTAGGAGGTGGCTTGGTATAATCTTTTATCTTTTACTTGTTTCAGTCACTGGGTTGTGACCATGCTGGAGCATTGCTTAGAAGGGTTTTAGTCGAACAAATCAACCCGAGTACTTATTCTTTTCTTTCTACTTGCTTCAGTCATTTGACTGCGATCATGCTGGAGCACCACCTTTGGTCGAAACAAATCAACCCCAGGACTTATTCTTTGTAAGCCTAGTACTAAATGTATTGGTCGCTTTTGAGAGAGGGATGGAGAGAGAGAGAGAGAGAGAGAGAGAGAGAGAGAGAGAGAGAGAGAGAGAGACATTAAAGTGTCTGATGTCAAGTAAGTCAATGCCGAATCAGCAATGCCAAAATGTCTCACGTGCCTACGGTGCTGAATCTGAGAAAAAGGTGGCAAGCAGGCAGAATCATTAGCATGCCAGGTGAAATGCTTAGCGGTATTTCATGTCTTTACGTTCTGAGTTCAAATTCCGCCGATGTCGACTTTGCCTTTCATCCTTTTGGGATCGATAAATTAAGTACCAGTTGCATACCGGGGTCAATCTAATTGACTGGCCCCCTTACCCCAAAATTTCGGGCCTTGTGCCTAGAGTAGAAAAGAATCTGAAACCAGTGTTTATACAGATCAAACTTTACCATTTCTCTCTTTCTCCTGGTATTTACTCAGACCATTCCATCCTGCATCTGTATAGTACAAACCACTTTACTGAATTCTCATGGTTGTGTGGTTAAGAAGCTTGGGCCTTGGGTTCAATCCCACTTTGTGGTATCTTGGGCAAGTGTCTTCTACTTTAGTCCCAGACAAACCAGTCTTATGCATAGATTTGGAAGACAGCAACTGAAAGAAGCCAGCCATATACTGTGTGTGTGTGTGTGTGTGTATGTGTGTGTGTGTGGTCATATGTATATTTGTGTGTAACTTTGTTTTGGACAGCACATGATGGTTGTAAATGAGCATCACCATCACATAAGTGGGGTTGTTTGTTTCCAGTTTTCCACGAAAACCTGTCTTGTTATGGGGGAAATATTATCTTACTTGGCAACAGGAAAGGCATCTGACCATGGAAAACCTGCCTCAGCAAATTCTGTCTGACCCATGCAAGCATAGGAAAGTCCATGTTAAATGATGATGATGACGATGACAATGATGTAAGGATGGCAGTAATTTCGGGAAGTCTCTGATGACGAGAAAGAGATGCAAGTAAATGATGGGTTCTTAGGAGACATCAAAATCGATAGAGCAGATACCAACAAACACAGGCTGACACAATCAGATCTGAGAGAAAGTTTCTAATCCTGTTGTAATCTATAAAAAAGATGTTAGACGTAGAATCTTGCTTGTCAATGATTTTGTCAGCATCAAAGGCAGTAGCTTTGTTTTCTCCATATATTTCATCATCCCCATGATGAAGATCACCGTTGTTTAAAGGTTCATTTTTCCATACTCGCATGGATTAAACAAAATTCATTGAGGCAGATTTTTCAACAGCTGGATGCACTTCTTGTCTCTTATCTAAAACATATCTGTCACACTGAAAAGAAATCCTTGAAACTCATATTGACAGACATTATCATCATCATAATTTAATGTCCATTTTTTTCCATGCTTGCATGGGTCAGACAGAAATTGTTGAAGTACATTTTCTACAGCTGGATACCCATCGCATTGCCAACCCTCACCTGTTTCCAAGCAACATAATAGTTTCCCATGGTCAGACATGTTTTTTCGTGGAAAACTGGAAATGAAGGACATTGCTTGTATGACAGTAATGCTAATTTAAACCATCACATAATGTCAAGAGAACGGTACACACACACTAACATATGTATACAAGACGGGCTTCTTTCAGTTTCCATATACCAAATCCACTCACAGTATAGTAGAAGACACATGGCCAAGGTGCCACATAGTGTGATTGAACCCAACACTAGATGGTTGAGAAGCAAGCTTCTCAACCAAACAAGTTATTAGTATTGCTATGCTGAAGTAAAATCATAAAAGCAGCTAAAATATAAATAACCATTTTGAAATCCATTTATTTTCATTATTTAATTTTGACGGATATTTGTCCTCATCTTGTTTGTTGTTAACACAACGTTTCGGCTGATATACGCTCCAGCCTTCATCAGGTGTCATGGGGAAATTTCAAACCTGGGTTCTCGTTCCTAAGGTATCTTTCGATGTTGTTGTTGTTATTATTATTATTATTATTATTATATTTTAAAAAAGGATTGATGTAACTCTTCATGAAGGTAAATAGTCAAGATGAAGAGCGCAATTCGATTGTATGGATGTTTTATTCGTTGAACAATATTTCGACAGTACATCTGTCTTTCTTAATTTCAAAACAAACGGTGATTGAAAATTCAAAATTTCAGAAATCCAAACACTAAACTATGAACGAGAGTAACCAGCGTTCATACGTTGATGGAATGACATCATCAGTTTTTAAATTTTATAACTAGGTGTAGGAGTGGCTGTGTCTTAAGTAGCTTGCTTACCAACCACATGGTTCCGGGTTCAGTCCCACTGCGTGGCATCTTGGGCAGGTGTCTTCTACTATAGACTCGGGCCGACCAAAGCCTTGTGGGTGGATTTGGTAGACGGAAACTGAAAGAAGCCCGTCGTATATATGTATATATATATATGTATGTGTGTATGTGTTTGTCCCCCCAACATCGCTTGACAACTGATGCTGGTGTGTTTATGTCCCCGTAACTTAGCGGTTCGGCAAAAGAGACCGATAGAATAAGTACTAGGCTTCTAAAGAATAAGTCCTGGGGTAGATTTGCTCGAATAAAGGTGGTGCTCCAGCATGGCCACAGTCAAAAGACTGAAACAAGTAAAAGAGTAAAAGAGAGCAGAAAGAAAGAGAAAAAATAGAAAAAGGAAGACAGAAAAAAAGGAAAGAAAAAGAGAGAAAGAAGAATATTCAATCAAACAGTTTTGTATAAATTTGATGATATTCTCCTGTCATCTTATTCATTCCTCCAGGGCGTGATGTCAATATCCCGCAAACATATTTCTCCTCATACTTTTGAACTTGAGAAAGACAGACGTGTTGTCAAAATGTTGTTCAACGAATAAAACATCTATACAATCAAATTGCGCTCTTCGTCTTGACTATCATTATTATTATTATTATCATTATTATTATTATTCAGGCATATGGCATAGTGGTTAAGAGCGTGGGCTACTAACCCAAGATCCTGAGTTCGATTCAAGGCAGCGACCTGAATAATAATGATAATAATAATAACATTGAAAAATACCTTAGGAATGAGAACCCAGGTTCGAAATTTCCCCAAGACACCTGATGAAGACTGGAGGGTATATCAGCCAAAACGTTGTGTTAACAACAAACAAGATGAGGACAAATATCCGTCAAATGTAAATAATGCAAATAATGTACATAATTCCTCATCTCTTAAATATAGAACTCCATTTAATTTTTTCACTTTAAGCACACAAAGGCAGACAAAATATTTGTATTTGCTCGAAAGTGGGGGGTTTTCAACTGAGGTCCTTATAAGATTTTGTGGTTGAAATTTATTTGTAATAACTTGGTTATCTTAATATATAAATCTGAAATTGTGTGTTTGTGTGAAGTCTTTTTGAAAGTTTATAGAAATCCACATTTTCCACTTTTTCGTAAAAATTTTTACATCAATGGAATTTTCTCGATGTGAACTTTCCAGTGCAGTAATTAGATTTTTAAAATTCTGTTTACTTTGTGTGATTTAAGGGAGATTTGGCTGTTGTTTCTAGCAACTTTTATATTTCATCCCTTCTACCTGGAACACAATTCTTACACAAGCGCTCAACATAAAAATATAGAGAGTAAGAGTAAAAGAGGGAGAGGGAGAGAGAGAGAAAGTGATACATACAACGTCATAGATTAAACTTTCATCTCAGTATTCTTTA
>NC_068988.1:28570729-28589709 GCF_001194135.2 Octopus bimaculoides
CCTCTCTACCTCTTCCTCTCTCGCTCTCTCAAAAGCATACACGTGCAAGTACACAATCATTCAGTAAAATATAACTCATGTTCGTCAATGCTTTGTAAATTTACCACGATTTTCACTAGGGTTTTAGGGTCAGGGTTAGGGTTTAGAATTAATGTTACGGTTACGTTTTTTAGGGTCAGGGTTAGGGTTTAGGGTTAGTGTTAGGATTAGGTTTAGGATTAGGGTTGGGTAATCGTGCGGGTGTTAATCTGAAAAATTACAGATAATTCTTTTTTAGTTGATTTTCAGCTAGCAAGACTTATCGTAGATAGCATAATGAGTCACACCAGGACAAGGTCGGGTTATACTGCTAGTACTTCTATAAAGCATAAAATATTTTACCAACTCTTTTTTTTTTATACAATATTTAATAATAAAAATATAATCTGATTTTTTTTAATATGGAATGGTTATGAAGGTCCATTCGAGTAAAATGGGAATCAAATGGTTTCAGGAGTAGAAAACGGTTGAGAAACACTGCTTTAAAGTATGTATGTGTGTGGAGAGAAAGAGAGAGGGAGAGGGGGGAGAAAGAGAGAGAGAGAGAGGAATCACTGCTTGAGATAAATAGGTGGTTCTTAACTTGCGTCATAGCAGCTCCCTGGAATATTGTGAGGTCACAATATCGGAAGGGACAACTGTGAAAATATTAATGGGTGTCTTTTCTTAGAAATGAAGCATTTAAACTATGCACAATACTTATATTTTAAAATAAATTTCCAAAAACATTTCCAAACGAAAATACGAATAGGACATGATGTAATTAGTGAATAGAAACATGAACGATGGCATACAAAGGTTAGTATAAGATTATCATATAACGCTCCCAAGCAAAATAGTAATTCCCCATGGCAAGACATGTTTTCCACAGAAACCTGGAAATGAACAACCTCGCTCGTATGACAATGATGCTCATTTACAAAAGAGTACACACATACACACAAAATGAGTTCCTTTCAGCTTCCGTTTACCAGATCTGTTCAAAGGCTTTGTTTGGCCAAGCTAGAAGTCAACTGCCCATGGTTCCATGCAGTAGGACTGAACTTGGAACCATGCAGTTGGGAAGCAAACTTCTTACCCACATAACCACACCTGCACCTATGAAAAAAATTATAATTCACCACTATAAAGAACATGAGTAATGCATAATTGAAATTTCTTTAATGAAATTTACACTATCACACAAAAATTCTTTCAAGAAGAAAATCATCGTTAAAATCTGTGAAAGATTATGAGTTTAATGCAGCAGGAGAGATATCTTTAAAGCACTTAACGTTGTGTAAACTTGTCTTGGAAGTACATGAATTAAAAATGGAACCATGTAAACTTAGATAGATGCTGGCAGTGAATGAAAAGGAAAAAAAATCAGCTTTGCACTTTAATGTTTTAAATGGCTGTCTTTGAGAAGAGAATCAAAAAGTAAAAATACTTGGGTCTTTAATTCATTTAAAAGTTTATGTTTGAAGAATAATCTCTCCTTTAATAGGCTTTTTGCTAACAATATATGTATGTTGTTAGCTGAGACCCCCTTCGGTCATGACTGACCATGGGATTGCACCTAGGAAGTTACCCTCCCAGGCACAAGTCTGGGCTAGGTTGTTTATGGAAGACCAGCAGTCGCCCATGCATACCAGCCTCCCCTCTCCACGCCACCAGTGTTATCCAATGGAAAGGCAAAGGGGTCAATACAGCTTGGCACCTGTGACGTCGCAACTCATTTTTACAGCTGAGTGAACTGGAGCAATGTGAAATAAAGTGTCTTACTCAAGAACAAAACACACAGCCCGGGCTGGATTCGAACTCACAACCTCGCAATCATAAGCTCGACGCTCTAACCACTGAGCCATGCGCCTTCACGTATTCTTAGCACTGTGCATAATAATAATAATAATAATAATAATAATAATAATAATAATAATAATAATAATAATAATAATGATGATGATGATAATCCTTTCTACTAAGGCACAAGGCCTGAAATCTGAGGGAAGGGAACTAGTCGATTATATCGACCCCAGTATTTCACTGGTACTCAATTTATCAACCTCGAAAGGATGAAAGACAAAGTTGACCTCAGTGAATTTGAAATCAGAACATAACGGCAGTCAAAATACTGCTAAGCATTTCGCCTGGCTTGCAAATGTTTCTGCCAGCTCGCTCCCTTAATAATAATAATAATAATATTTTATAAAGGTTGACATAACTCTTCATGAAGACAATGAGAACACAATACAATTGCAATAGATTGTTTATTGGTTTGAATGATATTTTGACAACTTGTCAAAATGTAAAATGGCAACAACTGCAGAAACACAGAAATTTAAAAATATGAGGAAATCCTGTGTTCCTATTTTGACAGAGGGACATCATCAGTTTTCGATTTTGGAACTGGTAACAAGCTATTGCAATTACATCACACTGTTCTTATTGTCTAATAATAATAATAATAATAATAATAATAATAATAATAATAGAAAACAGTTCATAGCAGAGACTCCAGCTAAGAAGATCTGAAGAAGGACTTGTAATTCCGAAATATCATCGGACTATAGATAACCAAATCACAACAGGTATATAGTCCATTTTTTGTTTTATAGTGCATTGTTGTACCATTCTAAACTTTTTATTCTTTACAAACAATACATAATGCTTCAAGCGAACTACAATACTCTCCAATATAAACAACACTGTTATTGCCTTTATTGCTTTTATTATTTATCTAAAATTTTTCATGAAAAATATGTCCAGCCACAGAAAAATATCTTGCTTGCTAGAAAACCGGTAAGTGTTGGCAACAGGAATGGCATCTGACCATAGAAAATTTACTTTAGCAAATTCCATCTGATCCATGCAAACATGGAAAAGTGCATGTCAAAAATAGCAAAACGATTGAGTTCGTGAACGACAGTAAGTGATGCTGGTAACAGGAAATTAGTTGTGGACTTAGTAGGCTTGGTTCCAAATTGCAATCTTCTCCATCAACAAACAGCTTGGATTTGCACAAGTGGGATGGGTGGAGAAGATGAAATATATGCATGTAGAAATATTGAAGTAAATGTGTGAACTAATATATATATATATTTAAATTAAAAACAAAAAGCTTTGAGTTTGATTGAAGAGCCCGTCAAACAAGAATGAACTCCTTACATTTAAGACGAAGGAAAGTATTGCATAAACATATATGTGATTTAGCTAACAGAGCTATATATAGACTTTATTGTTTGTGATATTTATACCACCTTAGACAAACAGTTAAAAGATTGGTAGTAATCGGTAGCTAGGTATTTATGAAGGTGGACATTTCCGAGCTGTTGTGAATGGGTGTAACTGAAATAGGAGTGTAGAATCCTGTCTTACTGGTTAGAAACGAAAACTGCCAAAAGAAACTCTCTTCATTCAAGCCATTTGTTGCTATAGTTACAGTTAGTTTTCATCATCATGATTATTATCGAGGTCAACATTACCTTTCATCCTTTTGGAGTTGATAAATTAAGTATCAGTGAAAGACTGGGGGTCGATGCAATTGACTAGCCACCTCCCCCCAAATTGTGCCTTGTGCCTATATTAGAAAGGATTATTATTATTAAGGTGGCAAGCTGGCTGAATCATTAGCACACTGGACAAAATGCTTAGCAGTATTTCGTCTGCTGCTACAGTCTGAGTTCAAATTCCGCCAAGGTCCACTTTGCCTTTCCTCCTTTTAGGGTCGACAAAATAAGTACCAGTTGAGTACTGGGGTCGATGTAATCAACTATCCCCCTCCACCAAATTTCAGGCTTTGTGCCTATAGTAGAAAGGATTAGTATCGTTATTATTATTTAATTTCTGTGGAAAAATTTTGAACAATTTCAAGATAATAAAAAACAAGCTGAAACAGTGGGCAATATCTGGTGTTTGGTCAAAAGAGTAATGACCCTTCACAATTGTGACTATTATATATTCTGGACAAGTTGACAAGAAAACATCAACGTGGTCACTTGTCTTGCTAGAAACAAAAGTCAATTCTCTCATTACAGTTCTGGGATTGACCCAGAACCATGTGACTGGCAAGCAAGCTACTTACCACACAGCCACTCTTGCGCCTACATAATAATAATAATCATCATCATCATCGTTTAACGTCCTCTTTCCATGCTGGCATTAGTTGAACAGTTTGACTGAGGGCTGGCAAGCCAGAAGGCTGCACCAGGTTCCAATCCAATCTGGCAGTTTCTACAGCTGGATGTCCTTCCTAACACCAACCACTCCAAGAGTGTAGTGGGTGCTTTTTACGTGCCACCGGCATAAGGGCTAGTCAGGTGGTACTGGCATAATAATAATGGTTTGTGCCGGTGCCTCAGAAAGAGCACTCTTGCCAGCATAGTAAATAGACAGTAAATGATGATGATGATGTTTCAAATTTTGGCACAAGGCCAGTGATTTTGTGGAGAGGGAGTAAGTTAATTACATGAACCTCATAAAGAGCATTTGTGCCAGTGTCGTGTAAAATGAGCCCGTGGGTGATACATAGAAAAGTACTCGTACCAGTGCCATTAAAAAGGTGCCCATGCTGTTGCCACGTAAAAAGCACCCAGTACACTGTAAAGTGGTTGACGTTCAAAACAAACAAATCGGAGCCTGAGTGGCTCTCTGGTTCGCCAGCTCCTGCCAAACCGTCTAACTCATCTCAGAACGGAAAACGAACGTTAAATGATGATGATGATGATAAGTTTTTCAAATTTTAGCACAAAGACAGTAATTTTATGGCGAGGGGATAAGTTAATTACGTGAATTCCAGTGCTCAACTGGTCCCTCATTTTATCGACCCCGACAGAATGAAAGGCAAAGTGGAGGACCTCGGTGAAATTTGATATCACAAAAAGCAGGAATGGTTGGAATAATAATAACGGTTTCAAATTTTAGCACAAGGCCAGCAATTTGGGGGGGAGAGTGGGGTCAGTCGATCCCGGTGCTGAACTGGTACATATTTTATCGAATCCGAAAGGATGAAAGGCATAGTAGACCTCGGCAGTATTTGAACTCAGAACATATAGACGGACGAAATGCCGTTAAGTATTATATTTTGCCCAGGCGTAATAAAATATTCCTCTCCCCAACCACTCCACCTTCAGGCAAAAATTAAGGTTGTTCTCAATGACATTTCTGTTTACACAAACATAGCAACTATCTGTCAATGATTTGTGAATGTACACACCCAGAGGATTAATTTACTAAGAATACACAAAAGCCGTTGTGAAGTCGAGACCACAAAGATTGGAAATGTTACATAAGTGTTTGTATATGAATGTGAGAGAGAGAGAGAGTGGGTGGGAGTGGGTGTTCGTTAAACCAGCTGATTGCGGGTCTTTCGTCGGGAGAAAGAGTGAATGAGAAAGAGGAAGTTTTATCTAATATGTACAAAACAAATAAAGATTAAAATAAATAAAATAAAACTGTTGCCAACGACGCAGAACTTAAACAACACTTGATATCTTCAAATTTCTGAAATGTATTTAATATCTCACGACAGTTATATCAAACTGTCTTTTTATTTATTTATTTTATTTATTTATTATTATTATTATTATTATTATATACAACACACATACTTACAAGTTGACGAATGTCTAAAATATGTATAAACGTCTCGGTATAAAACAGAGCAGCAGTTTAACCACTGACATGTTCTCGTTATAACAAAGGTATTTCACAAATTTTAACAATACGGCACACACACACAAACACATATTATAGTTTAACCCCAGTTTGATCTTCGAGCCAACTGCTTATAATATAATACCGTAATTTCAATTAACAACAGAAACAAAAGCAAAAACAATAACGGTTGTAATAAGAAAACTATTAGTCATGTGGAATGACTATAAACTCTTGTTTCTTGTTGTATGGCTCCGGGTCTCTCTAGATTTAAAAAAAGGTGCTCCAGTTATTACCATCCAGAATTATTTTACAGACATAGTCTATCTTAGACTGCATCATCTAATGTGTCCGTCCTTACCTGAGACGGTAAGATGAAATCTGAAAGGACTTCTGGCTGCTATTTCAAGCAAGCCGAGCGACCACTTAGAGGCCTCCCTCTTTGTTAAGGCGTTGTTGACAGAAAGAAAGGAAAACAGATTTAATGTCCAAGTCAATTCAGTGTGTGACGGAGGAGACAAACATTTAACTTTTTAATGCATTCTTTTATGTCCATTGTTGCTAGTGTTGTTGACTGATTTTTTTTGAAGTGTTATTTAATTATTTCGTTAAAGAAAAGGTGAAGAGAAAAACGTGCGCGCGTTTATGTGTATGTGTGTGCGTATATATATATGTGTGTGTTCGTGTATGCGTATATATGTGTGTGTGTGCGCGCGCTTTCTGCTGTGAAGCTTCTCTAAGTTTTCTTACTACCCCCCTCTCTCACTTTCTCTCTCTTTCTATATATATAAGGCGATGATAAAACGATATATTTATTTTGGTCGCGTTTCACCTGTAAGTGCACAAGGGTCTTCAGGTATGTATGCATATAAACGAAGTAAGGGAATCATGGAACAAGAATGTCGATAAAATAAATAAATAAAATAAAAAATGCTTGTGAAAAAATGTGACTCCAAAGGTATAGAATGATTTTCTCAGATAGGAGACGACTCAGAAAGAGGGCGGGGGGACAAAAATTAATACGAGAGAAAAGAGAGAGACTTACATACCAATTTCTTAAGATAGATCGAATTGTCGACGATCGAGAAGTAATCTTCCGGTAGTGACGAGGGAAGAGACAAGTTATCCAACTATGGGATTGTTGACAATAAGCAGTTACATGGAAGTGGTTATTAAACGGCGGAGTAGCAACGAAATAGGAATGTCTGGCATCAGCCTCATCCGACATGACTTTTGAATAGGGAAGGATTCCGTGTTGTCAATAGTCGGAAACCGATCCAACAGTCGATACTTTGTTCTAAGACATGCAGTAGTTTGGGTGTAATATGTGTGTGCGTGTGGATAGACAATGTTTTGGTCGTAAAATATTTGAAACTCGTACTAATCTGACACGTCCCATGCGCTGACACTCTTAACCGAGATAGTCAGCTGCTCTTGACGAGTTAGAACATATCAACTTGAGAGACCAACCGACCGACCTTCCGTCACACACATTTTATTTAAAGTCTCGACAATTCCTTATCACTGTGTCCGGTTGCATTTATTCAGTGAAGAAAAAAAATCACGTCTTTTTTTTTAAATAATTATTGAACAATGAAGGAAAATAATATGAAATGTTATTTTAAACATTGAAGAAACTAAACTTTTCCAGTTTGTATCTTTTAATATAATATAGTTTAGCGACCTTACAAGCCACTGATATAAACAACTTCATATGTATTATATTATATTATATCATATCATATGTTTGTGTTGTGAGTAGAGTTTTGAAGTATCAGGGTTGAGAGAGGTCCGTCCCTTTAACGACTTGTCAATTCACTCTTCCTCATGGCACTCGAACTTCTCTTTAATTTACGAATTTTAATTAACTCTCTCTCTCTCTCCCCTGACGCAGACCATGAAGTTTTCCGGTGTTCTAGTTGTATTTGAAGGCAAATAAGACGCAAATTTTTCCCCCGCAAGATGTCTCAAAAAAACTCACTCAAAGTTGGCCCCCACAACTAAAATATTACATGTTTTAAAGAACTAAAAACTTTTTACTTTCCCAAAAGCAAAGTTGGCCTCGCCGATATTTGAACATAAATAGCCAGGACTACCACTAAGCATTTTGTCTGACATGCTAACAATTCTGTCATCTCACCATCTTAACTGTCCTAATCATTTCTAACATAGGAACCAGGTCATAAATATAAAGATTAAGTTGATTAAATCGATCCTAGTACTTCATATTGATATAGTAGAAAACATTTACTCAAGGTGTCATGCAATAGGAAAGAATCCAGAGCCCTGTGGTTGGGAAGCAACACCCTTACCACTATGCTACATGCCCTCACTCACTATCCCTCCACGTTTTATTTCCTCCAGCAGTTACTAATATACAAATCAGTGAGGATGGAGGGCTCGCTTACTGTTCAGTTATCAGAAATATTTGTCATGGGACTGTCAACTTTATTGACTAGTTGTTGAGCAGTGAAGGGAAATACACACACACAAGGGACTTCTACACAGTTTCCATCCACCAAATTCACTAACAAGGCATTGGTCAGCCCAAGGCTATATAGTAAAAGACACTTGCCCAAAGAGCCACACAGTAAAAGAGAGTAAGACACAACTTAGCATAATGTGAAGTAGTTGGAGGATTATAAAGAGTAAACATTATTCATGAAATGAATAACATTTTATATCATCATCATCATCATCATTTAACGTCCATTTTCCATGCTGGCATGGGTTGGACAGTTTGACAGGGGCTGACCAGGCAGAAGACTGCACCAGGCTTCACTGTCTGTTTTGGAAGGGTTTTTACAGTTGGATGCCCTTCCTAACACCAAGCACTTTACAGAGTGTAGTGGGTGCTTTTTATATAGCACCATCACCAGTGTTTTTGTTTTTTATGTGAGATCACCACCAGAGGTTTTATGTAGCACCAACACCAGTGCTTTTTACATGCCACCAAGCACCTTGCATGACAAAAAAACATACATGGATGTAAATGTCTTAGCAATATGTGATGGGCATAACATTTGTGATGGGTATTTTAAAATGGGACACATCTTAAAATACCCACCACATATTTGTAAAGAGCAAGCAGCTTTCAAAGGATGAAATATTTTTAGAGTATTGCTTAGATATTTAAGATGCAACATTGTCAGACAAACACAGATTCTAGATTGGATTGCAGCCAAGAATGGACGAGCTGTTTGGTAAACCAAGCCTTCACTCATACACCTGTAATATATATTCAAAGCCTCTTGCACTTCAGTTGCAATAATCTCACCTGAATCTACCAATTCTATACTACATATTTTAACTTTAACCTTTAGCAATCAGATTGCTCTGTCAAATGTGGTGCTTATTTATTCACATTATTTTGAATTAATCATGCATAATCTCGTAGCTCTGAGATTTCAATGATACGATTGTTTCTTTTTACAATGACATTGTAGGGTTGGTGTGAGAGGCTGGATCTGGTCAGTTTGAACATAAAACAGAACGGATATTTAGGCTGGCTATGACCGGTTTAAATGCTAAAGGGTTAAACAAGGCTTCATGTCATTCTTCAAACTCCTAATGTACAGTGAACAATTTTTTGCAATTAAAAATTCCCTTTAGAAACTTTTCATTAAATTTCTTTCCAACAACTTTTCTTTTCTTTTTTTTTACAGTTTACTCAAAAAGTATTGAATTTTCAGAAAATTTGTTTTTATTTACTTTTTACTACATTGTCATATGTCTAAAGAGATGAAATTTATTCAAATTTCAAAAATGATAAAAGTTGTAGAGGAAGATTAAAGCCACAAAAGAAAAACAACACTATGATAAAAATGTTTTTTGTATTAATGCAAAAGGGTTAAAATATATAATAGAGAAACAATTCTTAACCCTTTCATTACCAACCCGGCTGAAACTGGCTCTAAGTTATTTTACTAAATTCTTTGTTATATTTAAAGTAATTGAAAGAAACACAGAGCATCTCAGAATAAATACAGTGACAAAATGGTTAAAATATATAATAGAGAAACAAGTCTTAACCCTTTTGATACCAACCCAGCTGAAACTGGCTCTGGCTTTGTAGTACAAATGTCTTGTTTTCATAAGTTTTGAATTAAAATCTTCCACCAAACCTTAGTCACAATTTATGTTCCTAACACAAGCTTAATGATAACCAACTTATTTTACTAAAAATTCTTTGTTATATTTAAAGTAATTGAAAGAAACACAGCATCTCAAAATAAATACAGTAACGACAGGGTTAAAGTTGTGCTAGGGCTGACTTGCCTTTCAGCTCACACCCAAAGCTGATAAAATATGTAATATCATGTAATTAATATTAACATAATTGTCTTCCTGTCTAATAATGAAACTATTAAATATGGTCTAGACTAGTGAAGTTAACACATATTAATTAGAAGTTTTAAAGTAGCTATTTGGTGGCTGTTCTTATTAATATCTGAACTTACCATATTTACTCATGCATAAGATAGCTACACCCTTAATTTATTACTAGACCTTGGTACAAATATTTTACCCTGTATAGTTTTAGCTTTGTCGCATAAGTTTCACCCCAGTTTTTTTTTTTTTTTTTTCAGTTGAAATCAAGTATGAAATTGCGCAACTTGTATACAAGTAAATACTGTAAACTCTGGTGTCAAACCACTTGGCTGTTTCTTTCTTTGTTCAATTAGGCAATCTGGAAGTAAAGAGAAGTCTGACAAAACAGCAATAGTTAAATTTGAATTTATGACCTTGAGATCAGTATTGTCACTGTGCTACAAATATTTTATTTATATCTTAAACGCATGGCTTAGTCGTTACGGCATTTGGCTAACAATCGTAAGGTCACGAGTTCAATTCCTGGTAACACGCTGTGTCCTTGAGCAAGATACTTTATTTCACGTTGCTCCAGTCCACTCAGCTGTCAAAAATGAGTAGTACCTGTATTTCAAAGGGCCAGCCTTATCACACACTACCAAGTCCTCTCACAAGGCTTTGGTCAGCCCGAGGCTGTAGTAAAAGACACTTGTCCAAGGTGCCACACTGGGACTGAACCGCACAGCCATATCTGCATCTATGGGTATATTGTCCTATAAGTAGAGTGTTTTAACTGATTGTACCACTGTTTTGATTTCTTACATTGGCACAAGGCCACAAATTCGTAGGAGATGGGCATAGTTGTTGTATTACTTGACTGCTACTTATTTAATTGATCTCAGACAGATGTTCTAAGTTTAAATACTAGAAAAGTATATAATAATATTAATTACATTAAAAGTTAATGTGAAAATCTTTTCAAAAGCTGGACTCATTTACTGCAGAAAGCAGAAATATCCACTCCGAATTTATATACCAGCCTGTCTTTTGTTGAGGAATGTTATGTTTAAAACTATTTTATCTGTTGAGATATGTCAAGTTTATTGGGGCAACGTGACTTGCAGAAAGTACCAGTTCTATGTTTTGGTAGCATTACCGGAATAACCATGAGATTTAATTTCACATTGAAAGGGTTAAAGAATGTCTTAAAAAAAAACAAATATTAAATTCTAACTTCTATTTTTATGCAAATTTTTGTGACAGTGAGATCCGATGTTCTTATATTCCTATTGTAAAATATTCAAAATACTTAGAAGTGATTATAAAAAAATTAAAAAAAGGAAAGAATATTGAGTGGGAGAGAAAGAGGACAAAATTCTTTGCTTAACTAAACAATCATGTTTTCAAAAAAAAAATTTTATGTGAAAACAATTCTAACCTAATTGAAACAAATGGTTTCCTGTTTGAATAAATCCAATCTGGTGACATTCTTTCATTAGAAAATCTGTGATATGAGAAAGCATTTGGCTGACATCTCATATTGTTTTAAGCTAAACTGGAGAATTTCCTTCTCATATAACAGCAGCTCTGTGTTGGCCATAACAGCTAAGTTATATATTTACTTTCCATGCTATAAATAGTGAGGCAGTGGCTACTTTTACATGTCTGAAAATAAAAGGTTTCCCTTTATTCATCATTATTCTCGTCATCATCGTCATCACCACTTTTCTATGATGACCTCTTTATATAGAAACATAAAGAAGAATGCATTCTTGGTCTATAATTTTTCAGTCATCATCGTTATCATTATGATTTACTAATTATTAGTGTTGTACTAGTGTTCCAATAGTAAATGGAAATTGTGTGGAAGCCTATTGTATATGTATATATGTGTTTGCATTTGTCCTTTCTCCCCCCACTGCTGGACAACGATGTTGGTTTGTTTACGTCCCCATAACATAGCAGTTTTGTGAGAAAAAAAAAGTTTGAAGGAATAAGAAAAATGCTGAATATAAAAAATCCATAAAATATCTTATTTCTTGTTTGAATTTTGCAATTTTGTTATTAATTTTTATCTGAGAAAAGATTTTGCCTTTTGGTTATATTCTTAATTCTCTTTCATCTTTTACTTGTTGCTGTCACTGAACTGTGGCCATGCTGGGGCACCACCTTGAAGGGTTTAGCTGAACAAATCAACCCCTGTATTTATTTTTCAAGCTTGATACTGATTCTTTCAGACTTTTTTTTTACAAAGCCATTATGTTATGGGGATGTAAACAAGCCAACATCATTGTCCAGCAGTGGGGGGAGAAGGGTCAAATACAAACACATATATACATATATGGTGGACTTCCACACAGTTTCTGTTTACTAGATTCACTCGCAAGGCTTTGGTTAGCTTGGACCTATAATAGAAGCCATTTGCCTAGGGTGCCATACAGTGGGACTGAACTCAAAACCACAGGACTACAAAGCCAGTTTCTTAACCACACAACCATGTCAGTACATTTGTTTAATTTTCAATATGAAGCATCAATGATAAATGGTACATGTTTTTAAAGAAATAGATATGTGGAAAAAATTTTTATTGATAGATGCAGGTATGTCTGTGGGGTTAAGAAGCTTGCTTTTCAACCAAATGGTTTCAGGTTCAGTCTCACTGCATGGTATCTTGAGTCCCAGGTGAACCAATGCCTTCTAAGTGAATCTATCAGACAGAAACTGTGTTGAAGCTTGCCATGTATCTTTTATTTTTATCTTTTACTAGTTTCAATCATTAGACTGTGGCCATGCTGGGGCACCACCATGAATTTTTTTTTATCAAATGAATCCACCCCAGTAGTTTTTTTTAAAAGCCTGGCACTTATTCAATCAGTCTCTTTTGCCAAAGTCTTGATATGTGTGTAAATGTGTGTGTGTGTGTGAGCACGCACATGTGTGTATGTGCATATGCATGCATGCACATGTGTGTGTGTGCATGCATACACACACGTGTGTGTATGCATCTAAGTAAAATAAAATATATACCAGACTTTAAAAACATAATTACTCAGCATTGATTTGTCTGACTAAAGATGTCCAGGCAGCAGTGCCTCAGCATGGCCGCAATCCAAAGATATTCCAAATTCATTTTTAGTTCTTCGTAAACTCAAAAATAGGGATAAACATGTAAGGTTTAATTAATGTTTGGTAACATACTAATTATTTTGTTCCAAGTCAGCTCTGCTTGAGTAGATCTCTGATCAAGGATACTGAAGCCATGACTATCCCATCTATTTTTTAAGCATACTGTATGTAGGAACACATTATTCGGTGTGTCCTTCCTTATCTAAGAGATTTGGCTGTTATTTCTAGCAATTAAAGTAACTACATAGCACTTCCTTCATTGGTTCACAGGTTTAGTGTTGGTGTTTGTATTGCTGCACATTAACAGTGGTAAGAAAACGTGCATGAAGAAGAGAGGTGTGGTTCACGCGAAAAAGGACAAAGCAAGGTGTTTTGGTGTGAGATCTGGGACGTGAGAGACCCAAAGAAATTGATAGGAGGAAAGGAGGTGAATTGAGTGCTTCTTGCAGATTTAGGTGCATGTAGGTCTCACAATAGATGGAAACTGTTTAAAGTAGTTACGAGTGAGTCTAAAGGAAATATTAGTGATTGTCAAATATGCTTACAGTGCAAAGGTGTAAGGGAAAAGAAAGAGAGAGAGAGAGAACAAGAGAAAGAGAGAGAGAATGAGAAAGAAAGAGAATAGTGTTGAAGCTGACAAACAGTGAGAAGACGGGAAGAAAATGTGTGGTTTCTTGTGGCAGATGGATGAAGGAATGTGAGAAGAAAGTTGTTTTACAGGTTTTAACTATTTAACGCAGACAGACGGTGAGAAATAAAGATAACGAACTAATCACCAATTGTTACAATAACAATTTAGCTGCATGCCTGGCTGGGTGGTTAACCTCTTATCATACACATTTTTTTTTTCAATTACCATGCAAAATATACCATATTTTCTCATCATTTATTTTGAATCTGTATACAAGGCGCAGGTGTGGTAAGAAGCTTGCTTCCCAACCACATGGTTCTGAGTTCAGTCCCACAAAACCTTGTGACTGGATTTGGTAGACAGAAACTGAAAGAAGCCGACAGAAACTGAAAGAAGCCGACAGAACTGAAAGGCAGCAAGCTGGCAGAATCGTCAGCTGCTACATTCTAAGTTCAAATTCCGCCTAGGTCGACTTTGCCTTTCATCCTTTCGGGGTCGATAAATTAAGTACCAGTTACGCACTGGGGTCGGTGTAATCGACTTAAGCCGTTTGTTTGTCCTTGTTTGTCCCCTCTATGTTTAGCTCCTTGTGGGCAATAAAGAAATAAGAAACTGAAAGAAGCCCATCGTATATATATATATATATATATATATATATATATATATATATATATATACATGTGTGTGTGTCTGTGTGTGTCTATGTTTGCCACCTGCACCATCACTTGACAATCGATGTTGGTGTATTGACGTCCCCGTAACTTAGCAGTGCGGCAAACGAGACCAATAGAATAAGTGCTAGGCATACAAAGAATAAGTCCTGGGGTTGATTTCTTTGACTAAAGACGATGCTCCAGCATGGCCGCAGTCAAATGACTGAAACAAATAAAAGACTAAAAGAATAAGGAAGAATAAGTACAGAAATTATTTTGGATCAGTTATGATTTATTATGAAGTTACTGGTAAAAGTGATCGTTAATGATAGAAAATAGGAATAATATCATGAATGAAGTATTTCGGGTTAGAAATAAGTGACAGATACCTCAGAGTACAGTGAACATTTATTTTTGTTCAAATATATATTTACTAGACATCTCTGAAGGAAAATATACAGGATAATATGTTATGAGGTTAAGAAGGAAATTTGTATCCCCATGGTTCTGGGTTCAGTCCCATTGCATGGCACCCTGGGCAAGTGTCTTCTATTATAGCTCCAGGCCAGCCAATGCTTGAAGTGGATTTAATAGATGAAAACTGTGTGGAAGCTTGACTTGTGTGTGTGTGTGTGTATTTGAGTTTGTCCCCACCATTTCTTGACAACCAGTCTTGGTTTGTTTAAGGCCCAGTAACTTAGCAGTTTGGCAATGGAGATTAACAAAATAAGTCAAAGATTTAGAAGTAAGTACTGGGGGCTGATTTGTTTGACTAAAGTCTTCAAGGTGGTGCCCCAGCATGGCCACAGTCCAATGAATGAAACAAACAAAAGGTAAAAACAACAGACAGTGGTGGGATGACCTGGCACAAAGCCACCTCCCTCAATACCACTCAAACAATCTTCGTCTTGCAAGTTATTTGGTGACCTCACAGGTGCTGGTGCCACATAAAAAGCACTGGTACACTCTGTATAGTGGTTGGCATTAGAAAGGATATCCAGCAGGAGAAACTATACTGAAGCATACAAGTGCTTAAAGCAGTCCTCCGGCTCACCAGCTCACCAGACCGAACTGTCCAACCTAAGCCAGCATGGAAAACACACATCAATTGAGATGATGATGACGATGATGACTTTTACCTTGTGATGTTCTATGGAATGTAATTCAAAATGGAGGAGAGAGAGGGAGAGAGAAAGGGAGACACTAGAAATGATAAATGGTCTAAAGGGCATCTTAAAGTGACAGCAGTTAACAAGACCTTATCATAAGCAGCAGTGTTTGACTACAGCAAGTAGATATGAGTCAGAAACATCAACGACTTTTATTACTTGTGCAAACAAAGGAGTTATAGACGGTGCTACAAGGCTGAGCAAAGGGCAGTTTCAATCAGAAGTAGAGCAATGAGTGGGTAAAAGTGATAAAATGGTGGTCATACAGTTGGATAAGAAGCTTTTTGTTGTTTGAAGTGACGTGAATTTTAATAAAAGGGAGGAGTGAAAAAACAGTAAAAGGAAATGAGATAGACTGCTGTGAATACACTGAACTTCTTGAACTACAGTGGGTCGACAGAATCATTTACATGCCAAGTAAAAACGCTTAAAAGGTATTTGGTTTGTCTTTATGTTCTGAGTTCAAATTCTGCTGAGGTAGACTTTGCCTTTCATCCTTTCGGGGTTGATAGAATAAATACCATGGGGTCGGTGTAATCAACTTAACCCTCCCCGGAAACTGCTGGCCTTGTGCCAGAATTTGAAATCAATATATTGAACTACAAGTGGGGAAAATAATAATTTTACATTGAATCAACAAATATATTCTAAATGCACTGCACTTTGGAAAAGAAGCAGAAAAAAGAGAATGCATTGAATAATCCAGACCTATGTAGATTATGTCTGAAAAAATAGAGGGCTATTACTGGAACGCCTTGGATCATAGAGCGCAAGGAGGACTAACCTAGGGCTAAACAAGAAAAATAGACTTTCAAATTAAAATTAACGAATAAAAATAAAAAAGAAAACGCTACTGGTTAAAGGGAGGTAAATCTGGATGGTTCCCTTTCATGTCAATAATTTACATTCGTAATAGACAATCTTTTTGTTTCATTTCCAATTTGTAACACTATTTTTCTTCAAAATATTGTATTGTAATTAACAACAGACAATATAAATAATATAAATTAATTATACAAATATCAGGATTTTGGCGTTAGGAAGGGCATCCAGCTGTAGAAATTCTGCCAAATTTAGATTGGAGCCTGGTGTTGCCATCCGGTTTCACCAGTCCTCAGTCAAATCGTCCAACCCATGCTAGCATGGAAAGCGGACGTTAAACGATGATGATGAAACTCCTTTAATGTGCAACTTAATGATTTTTCAGTTTAGACCAGTTGGATGTCTAACTTCCATCAGGTGTCTTCTATTATTATTATTATTATTATTAAGATAGCAGAATCATTAGCATGCCAGGCAAAATGCTTAGTGGCATTTCGTCCATCTTTACATTCTGAGTTCAAATTCCACCGAGGCCTTTCATCCTTTCAAGATCGATAAATTAAGTACCAGTCAAATACTGGGGTTGATGTAATCAACATACCCTCTCCCTACAAATTTCAGGCCTTGTGCTTCTAGTAGAAAGGATTATTATTATTATTATCATTATTAAGGTGGTAAGCTGTCAGAATATCATTATGCACCAGAGAAAATGGTTAGCAGCATTTCATCCATTTTTTACGTTCTGAGTTCACATTCCAAGGTCAGTTTTGACATTTTTCATCCTTCCAGGGTCAGCAACATATAACTACCAGTTGAGCACTGATATCTACATCATCGACTTACCCCATACTCCGAAAATTGCTGGCTCGGTGCCAAAATTTGAAATCATATTTTATATTGTCTTAAAATAGAAGGATTACAAGAAAACAGATTACTACTAATAGTAATAATAATAATAATAACAATAATAATAATTTTAAGAATAATTAATATTGGTAATGTTTTATTTTCCTTCAAATTCCTTTAGTGCACTCAGTTCTTAACCGAGAGAAAATTTCCTTCAGGGAAGAAATTTCAAGACTCCGGTGGAAATTGAGGAGTTCAGGTAAGGAAATTGTTTTTTAGAATGCAAAACCCCTGATAGCTATTTGTACATTTTTTTTTTTTTCTTTTTTGCTAGATTTATTTTCTTTAATATTGATTTTAAGGATGCTAGTTTTAAATTGTGAAAGCACATTGGGGCTACTTAGTGGTAAGGGTATATATATATACCCTACGTAAAAGCACCCACTACACTCTCTGAGTGGTTGGCATTAGGAAGGGCATCCAGCTGTAGAAACTCTGCCAAATCAGATTGGAGCCTGGTGTAGCCATCTGGTTTACCAGTCCTCTCAGTCAAATCGTCCAACCCATGCTAGCATGGAAAGCTGACGTTAAACGATGATGATGATGATGTATGTATGTATGTATATACACATACACATGCACACACATATATACAATGGGCTTCCACAGATTTTCAATTTAGCAAATCTACTCACAAGGCTTTGGTTGACCCAGGGCTATAGCAGAAACACTTGGCCCAGGGTGTCACACAGTAGGACAGAACCTGAAACCATATGGTTTACAAAGCAAGTTTCTTCACCCCACAGCTATAGCCATGCCTGTCATGCGTGAAGGACTTTAAGGTAAGTGTACCTCCTTTCCTGCCCTATTTCCTATTAGTTCAGCTCTCAGTTCCCCAATAGACCTCTTTATACCTCCTTTGTTCAGACAGTTTTTCACCACTCCTTAAATTTCATTATACTCCCTCATATTCTATTATTCTTTCATTCTTATTGCTAACTCATTTCCTTTCCCACCCCAAATTCTTCCATTTGTATGTATGTATGTATGTATTATTACGTATTATGTATTATTATTATTATGCATGTATGTATGTGTGTGTATATTATTATGTATTATGTATGTATTATTATTATGTATGTATGTATGTATGTATTATTACTATTATCATTATTATCATTATTAAGGCAGCAAGCTGGCAGAATCGTTAGCATACCGGGCAAAATGCTTAGCGGTATTTCGTCTGCCGCTACATTCTGAGTTCAAATTCCGTCGAGGTCGACTTTACTTTTCATCCTTTCAGGGTCGATAAATTAAGTACCAGTTACGCACTGGAGTTCGGCAAAAGAGACTATAGAATAAGTGCTAGGTTTACAAAGAATAAGTCCTGGGGTCGATTTGTTCAACTAAAGGCAGTGCTCCAGCATGGCAGCAGTCTAATGACTGAAACAAGTAAAAGACTAAAAGACAACCTCCGTTTATTTGTTTGCTTTGCTTTGTTTTGTTTTGTTTGTCTTTGGTCTGACCCAATGTGACAATCTTCAGTGGTTTCTGACTAACCTGCAAGCAATTTCTGTAACAAGTCTCAAAGCTTCATGTTTCAAACATAACTGCCCCCCCCCCCACACACACACACACAAACAAACACAACATAGACTCACAACATTTTCCATTCATTTCTTCACGTCTTCCTTTCATTCACAATTTTGTCACCAGAGTATTAAAGCCTCTATATTCTCCCCCCCCCCC
>NC_068988.1:28589723-28593368 GCF_001194135.2 Octopus bimaculoides
CCCCAACTCTCTCTCTCTCCAAAGAAGGACATATGTTTGAAACAGTTGAATTTTCATAGCAAATCAACACACTGAAGTTCATTTTCCTTCCCAAAACTTTCACAATATAGAGCAGTTGATGAGAGTAATAAAAAAAAATGACAAAATAACAGCCCTTCATTGTGGAAGAGACAAGATATGGTAGAACATGAAGCAGGGAGAAGTTGCAATATAGAGAATAAAATTTAAGCTTTTTTTAAAAAAAATACACCCCAACCAACACACACACACACATGTGCATATAGCAATTAAATTTGAGGTTAAAGCACAAAGTTCAAAGATTAGTTTCTGCAAAATTTATTTTCATTTCATTTAAATTTATTCCTAATAACTGAAAGAAGTGTAACATACATACATACATTCTTTTATTTGTTTCAGTCATTTGACTGCAGCCATGCTGGAGCACTGCCTTCAGTCAAACAAATCGACCCCAGGACTTATTCCTTATAACCCTAGTACTTATTCTATTGGTCTCTTTTTTTTTTTTTGTGAACTGCTAAGTTACATGGAATCAAACACACCAGCATTGGTTGTCAAGATGGTGAGGAGACAAAACAGACACACAAACACGCACACACACACATATGCATATATACAATGGGCTTCTTTCAGTTTCTATCTACCAAATCCACTCACAAGGTTTTGGTTGGCCCGAGGCTATAGTAGATGACACTTGCCCAAGGTGCCACACAGTGGGACTGAACCCAGAACCATGTGGTTGGTAAGCAAGCTACTTACCACACAGCCACTCCTGCACCTATAGACAAATGCTGGCAGTAGTACAGTTAAAAACAGAAAATTCAAGAAGTGCAAAAACAGAGAAGATGATTTGAAGAAAAGAAAAGAGAGAGAAAGCTATACAAAGTGACTGGGTAGGTGGGGGGGGGTCAGAGAGAGGCAAATAGGAATTTTGGAGAGATAAGGAGTTTAATAAAACAAGTAAATAAATAATGAGGGAGGGGAAGGAAATGATAAACGGAAGAAGAAATGGGAAGGAACAAGGAGGCAGCTGAAAAGATGGAATAAATTGCAATTAATGATTACCAATATTGAAATAAAACTGCACTTAGCAAATGTATGTATGTATGTTACATGACATAATGCCTACAGCTGTTATTAGCTGCTTACACATGATAGCACACAACGTTAATAGGTTAACAACATGATTGTAATCAAACAACCTGTAATTAAAAGATAAGCCAGTCAAAATTGTATTTACTATCTACTAGATTCTTAAACAAAAAAGTAACTTTATATTTATATCTTTCTCAAATGAGATATCTCTCTCTCTATCTTCATCATCATTGTTTAACATCCGTTTTCCATGGGCTGGACAGTTTGACAAGAGCTGGCCAGGCTCCAGTCGGCATTTGTGGCATGGTTTCTACAATTGGATGCCCTTCCTAATGCCAACCACTTTACAGAGTGTGCTGGGTGCTTTTTATGTGCCACCAGCACAGGCGCATTTTATGTGCTGCTGGCACCTGTTAAGTATGTATGACAGCCTGTGTGTATGGATGACCATGGTTTTACTTAGCTTGATGCATCCTCTCAAATACAACAAATTACCACAACTCCTGCTCTTTTGTCATTTCTTCAGTGAGGCCCAGCATCCGAAGATCCTTTCCCACCACTGATAGGAACAGGCATGGCAGTATGAGTTTGCTTTCTAACCATTTGTTCTTTGATTCAGTCCTATTGCATGGCATCTTGGGCTGGTGTTTTCTAGTATAGCCCCAGATGAACCAATGACTTGTGAGAGGTGGTACCCAGAAACTGAAAGTAAGCGATCATATGTGTGTGTGTGTGTGTGTGTGTGTGTGTGTGTGTGCGTGTGTGTGTGCGTGTGTGTGTGTGCATATGTGCGCAAGTGTGTACCCTTGTTTTGACATCCCATAATGAATGAGAAAGAGTATCATCGTCATACAAGTGAGGTTGTTCATTTCCTGTCTTCCATGAAAATCCTGTCTGGCCATGGGGAAATATTGTCTTGCTTGGACAGCAAGGGTTGGCAGCAGGAAAGGCACCAGGTTGCAGAAAACCTGCCTCAAAAAAATTAGTAAGAGATAGTAAGAGAATTCCTTTTATGCCATGCCATTAACTTCTTAATTGTTGTTGTTGTCAAACCCTAGGCAAGCTCTGATCAGACAGAGTATTCTGGCTTTGATCAGTCCATCAATTTTCAGTCTATGTATCAAGGACTCCATTATGCATTGTTTCTGCCTTTTTTTATAAAGCAGTAAGTGTGGCTGTGTGGTTAAGAAGTCTGCTCTGGGTTCAATCTCACTGCATGGAACTTTGGACAAGCATCTTCTATTACAACCCTGGACTGATCAAAGCCTTGCGAGTGGATTTGTTTGATAGTGACTGAAAAAAACTTATCATATAGATTTATATATCATCATCATCATCATCAATGTTCCTTTTTCCATGCTGGTATGGATTGGACAGTTTGACAAGAACCAACAAGCCAAAGGGCTGTGCTGAGCTCCAATGTCTTTGGCTTGGTTTCTACAGCTGGATGTCCTTCCTAAAGCCAACCACTTTACAGAGTGCACAGGGTGCTTTTTGCACGACACCAGCACATGGTGAGGTCGCCAAGTACTCACAAGAAGGAAATAGTAGTATGATATATACATGGGTGGGTGTGTGTGTGTTTACTTGTCTTGACATTACATGGTAGTTCTAAATAAATGTCAAAGTCATACAAGTTGCATCGTTTACTTCTGATATTCTGTGAAAACATGTCAGGCCATGGGGAAATATCACTTTACTTGAAAACAGGTGAGGGTTGGCAACAAGAGGAACATCCAGTAACAGTAAATTCCATCCAACCTATACAAACCTGGAAAAGTGTACATTAAAATGATGATGATGATAGAACATGATTTGAGTGAAATTCGGCTGCTATTTCTAGCAGGTCAACCAACCACATAGAGGTTTCCTTGCTCACCGTCAATTCATCCTGAGCAGATATGTAGGACAGCAGTACTTAAGAGCCATTATTACAGTTTGCTCCAGGTTTGTTAGCAATTTCATATTTTCACCTAAATGTCAACTCTAGAGCATTTTTTTTCCTTTTCTTTTCCTTCTATGTATTTTTTTTTGTCATATCTCTTCACCAGTTCAGTTCAGCATATTGGCCTTGTTTGTTAGTTCTTCATGTAGATACGATTACCGTTTTCTCTACAAACTACATAAAAGCCCTCTTTTGCTCTTTTCGGGTGCGAATGTGGGGTCTATGGTCGGTTTTCCTATGCAGTATATCACATCAGGATGATTTCAGATTAGTTTCCAATCTTTCATCTCGCCATCAGTTTCTTGTGTTACAGTCAGATTTCGACCATTGTTCAATACATACGTGTGAAATTTTTTTTTCTTTCTATGTTAGCCATCGCCTTACTGGCACTTGTGCCGGTGGCACGTGAAAGGCAACATTTGAGCAAGATCGTTGCCAGTGTCGCTGGACTGGCTCCTGTGCAGGTGGCACATAAAAAACACCATTTTGAGCGTGGCGTTGCCAGTACCGCCTGACTGGCCTTCATGCCGGTGGCACGTAAAAGCACCCACTACACTCTCGGAGTGGTTGGCATTAGGAAGGGCATC
>NC_068988.1:28593378-28604262 GCF_001194135.2 Octopus bimaculoides
TTCATGCCGGTGGCACGTAAAAGCACCCACTACACTCTCGGAGTGGTTGGCATTAGGAAGGGCATCCAGCTGTAGAAACTCTGCCAAATCAGATTGGAGTCTGGTGTAACCATCTGGTTCGCCAGTCCTCAGTCAAACCGTCCAACCCATGCTAGCATGGAAGGCAGGCGTTAAACAATGATGATGATGATGATTCACTTGGTTTTAAATTAACCATATTGCCCTGTAGCTTTGAGATTCCAATAGTATGATTATTCATTTTTAGAATGACATCGCAGAGGCAAGACTTGGCAGGTTTCAACTCAAATCAGGCAGAATATTCAGGCCTGATATAGCCAGATTAAATACTAAAGGGTTAAGCAAAGTTGGGCCTCCTCTAAGCTCATTTTGTCCCTGACATCTAAAGGCAAATTCCAATCCAGACAGTCTCTTGTACTTAGTTTGACTCCATGATAATAACATTTATTTAAACATTATCCGCAAAACTTATATTGTAGAAGAATCTATCACAACAATAGACTGGTGACATTTGCCAGTTTGTTTTCTGCTTTTCTTTTTCCTGCATATTTTATTTCTGTAACCATACAGTATATTGTTACTATTGTGATTTCTAGTTTTATGTTCAGCTGTACTGCTAACTTAACCTTTTTATACAGTCATGCTTGTTGTTATAGCCTGATGTACTTTTGTAATGTTTTGTAAAATACTGCTAGACAGCTTTCAATACGACATGCTCCAATGCACAAAATGCTTTCTTTTCCTCAATATGCGCTGCTGAAATTAGGGTGCATTTAATATACCCATGCACCTTTTTTGTCATCAAATACAAAATCAAGCAAAAACAGTGCAAATAATGATAAAGAACTTAAAATTATCTCCTCACTGGAATCCCTAAATTTCCCCCTAATTAAAAATTGCTGCTTAGATGAAACCTTTTAAAAGCATCCTTGGAACAGGAGCTAATTCCAAAGCGTATTGTTTCAAGGTATGAAATAGGATTTTGATTGGAATGGCGGTTTTGAAGGCACAAAATGAAAAAAAACTGCACAGAGGAATTGAAGATTTAGAGCTGGGGTGGCAGAAGGATGAGTTAAAAGGATTTCCTTGCATTGGTTTGTTGCTCTTGTCGCTATTGAGTAGCTTTATTGAATTCTACTGAAGCTAGACTGTCTGCTCCAGCCATAGAACCCACAACAAATCAAACAATAGAGCTTGGTGCAGTCTTATGACTTGCTACTTCCTGTCAAACCATCCAACCTATGCTACTATGTAAAGAGGACATTAAAGGATGATAATGATGATACACCTTTTTTATGGTGTTAACCAAACCTATAAGAAATACTCATAAACCTTGTGCTTGTGATATGTTACTCTTTTGCTCTTTTACTTGTTTCAGTCGTTTGACTGTGGCCATGCTGGAGCACCGAATTTAGTCGAGAAAATTGACCCCAGGACTTATTCTTTGTAAGCCTAGTACTTATTCTATCGGTCTCTTTTTGCCGAACCACTAAGTTACGGGGACGTAAACACACCAGCATCGGTTGTCAGGTGATGGTGGGGGGACAAACACAGACACACAAACACATATACGACGGGCTTCTTTCAGTTTCCATCTACCAAATCCACTCACAAGGCTTTGGTCAGCCCGAGGCTATAGTAGAAGACACTTGCCCAAGGTACCACGCAGTGGGACTGAACCCGGAACCATGTGGTTAGTAAGCAAGCTACTTACAAGACAGCCACTCCTTAAATATCAATCCAATCTAAATCCATACTGCTGTACATTACACTGAACACCATCAACAAGGTACAATATTAAAATTTATTTCTTCATGTGAGAGCCATCAGTGAAGATTCGGTTGCTACACTGAACATCTGGAAAGTAGTTTCCACTCTAATTCATATTTATGTTGTGAGTAACAAAGGTATTGAGTTAGATTAAATACAGACAGAAAAAAAAGCATAGTTGGCCACCATTTGAGAACATTTAGATAACATTTAGGCTATGCAGTTGATTAATGCATTAATCTCCTGTCATATTATCACCCACTTAACATCCATTGTACAGCAATTGCAGAGGTTGTAGGAAATATAGATTGCGACTACTCTCAGTCCTGCATCATCTGTTCTTTGATGTTAGACATCAGAGTTGACGTCATCACGTTTTCCCTTGTCTTTCTCTGTCATGGGTACTTTCCATTGTCAGCAAATCACATGCCCATACAAGCACATTTACCTGCACACACAAACATCAGCTGTTGTCCTTTCTAGCCTCTTTCTCAGCTCATTTGTGCTCTGCTCTCCATATTATATATCCTAGCAGACCTTTCATGACTCGTTCCTCTCCATTCATCACATTTTTGTTTTTACACCTGATGCCCACATCTCACTGTATTCTGAATAATACTTCTTACACAGGCTCTGTACAGTCTGCCTTCTGTGCAGACAGAAACACTTTCTTACCAACAGAGATAATATCTACCCGAAATATTTTTACCACTTTTTGACTGTAGCTACTATACAGGGTGTCCACAAAGTCTGGCTACATGGAATAAATAAAATCATAACATAAACAATTAAATATAAGAAATAATAATTTCTTAAAGTATGTGTTAATCCCCATGTACCCAGACTTATATATAGTATAAGTACACTTATTACTCTACTTGACTCCTTTGAGCATTAAGGGGTCATTTATGTCAAAGAAACTATTAAATATATCAGATTGACTTCTCTTGAATTATCCAAATGCATTAGACAATTTTCAGACTTTTATATAATTGGTTATTAATAATAATTATTTAATAATTGGTTATTTTTGTTATTATGTGTTTATAAAAGAAGGCATTCTTTAATATTTTAGAATCAACCAGTCCATAAACATTATATACAAGATTCGAGTAAACTATGTTATTAGCGTATTATTAATTCAGGTGGTTGTAGCTATACAATCAAATCACTTGAAGAATCATAACTCCAGAATGTCCATTTGAAGAATCTTTAGCCCTACTCACAGTGATTACAATTTGCTTAATTAAGATACATAAATTTCGTCATGCATCTTTGTTGTGAAAGTTTAAAGAAAGAAAAAAATAGATATGTGCTGCGTTCTGAAATTAATTGATGCTAATGTGAAGAATTCTCTGCATCAAATGTTATGGAGGTGACAGGGTTGCTGCTGTTCAGCAGACCTACGATCAATGGTGTTCCAGCTATGACCATATCGCCTTTTATATCAGGGACTACGTTCCGATATATCCATCTTTCTTATCTAAAATGGTATGGAGTTATTTCAGAAAGACTCGACTGCTATTTCTAGCAGGATAAACAACTGAGTAAAAGTTCCTTTGGTTGTTGGTAATAGTGGTAGGGTGTTGGTATGTCAGTGGTTCTAACCTTACCCAGAACCCACTAGAAGAATCGTCACCCAGCCAAAGTCTGGGTCGACAAAAATAAATAACGACGATGATTCTATGTCACTGGGTCATGTTTGTTATGGCATATCTTCAGAAACAAGCCTGAATTCTCGGTCAAACCACTAATACTACATAACGTAGAAATACCTTGATAGGTATTAAATTGCCAAACACACTATTACGTGAATAGAAGCTCATTGAATTAAATCCATATTTTCGTATTCCTTTTCCTTCCCCCACCCCTTCAGTTATTATTTTAATCGATCAGTCATCGACTGGCCTTGATTACTTCTTGGATTAAAAAAAAAAACAATACAAAATAGGCATATTAATTCCATTTATCTGTTGCTATCCACAATATATTTTGATTGGTCAAGAATTCGATCATTTTTTTCCCCCCAGATACATAATTTTTGCATATAACATAACCTTAGGCTAGGACTGAACTCAAAACCTTTATCTCCCCATCAGCAGTCTTATATAAAGACAACACTAATGCAAAATCTCTGAAAAAAAAATGTAGCCATGATAATCTAAAGAATAGCAAAAACAAATTTCGATGTTGTTAAATAACATCTTTGACAATTGCTTCGCTTGCGTTTCTAATCTGACTGAAATCTGACTTTTGACAAAACGGTGTTCTTATATTTATCTGTAGTTTCATCGTCTTAAATATAACAATATTAAGTTTCTGAAGATATTGATTAGATAAAAAAAAAATATCTACAAACATAAGTAGTGAGCATAGCATATTAAACAAAATACATGTCACGATGTATTTTAATGCAAATATAATATTAACATTAATTATAGGTTTCGAGAAACGGTACAACGTTTATTATATGATGATACAGCAGGTTACTGACTATTACTCATTTCGTTTTACATGCAAGGAGAAACACGTCTATTTTTTGCTGCTGTCGGGTGAATCATTCACGGGGTAGTGTGTTATTTACGAAATTTAATCAAGTCACTTCTTTCGGAGTAAATAGTCATTGAAAGGTACAGTGCAAAAAATTGATTGATTGATTGAGGTTTAGTTGACCAAATACATTTCATAGCGGCATTTTGAATTGCTAATTATTACTGTGAAAGATCAGTTTTGAAAATTATGAAAGAAAACGAAACATGAAAAAATAGGGACACATTAATTTTGTCTCAGTAAACATAATTGTCTGACTGTATACAGTATCGTTTTTTTCTTATTTATTTATTTGGGTTTAAATGCCTTTTCAAAGTGATGTAACATTTAAATATTACATTATTATTATTACGTAACTGTTACACAATAAACCATTCATAAGGTTTTATGATGATCGAGAGGATTGGGTGATTAAAAAAACACACCAGGTAATACGGTCGACACGCTTGGGTAATAATGTTTAGCAAACGTAGATTATTTTATTATGATTATAAATATATATTCCAGCTAAGGTGACCACTTCTGAGAAAATAACCACTGGGTTAAATAGTAAATATAGATATGTGTGTTAGAGATATACAAACATACATTTATGATGAGATGGAACGAAATTAATCTCCATCAACGATTTAAAAAATATATATATATTTTTTTTTTCTTTCATCCAATCATTGATTTATCGAAGCGAAACGACAGCGATAGAATCGATCATTCCCTAATATATCACAGTAAAGTCACACCAGACATGCACGCAGAAGCTACATTTATCATTACTTACCTGTTCATGTTATTATCCATATTGCTATGTTCTTACATTAAAATATCCCGAAACTCAACAGCTTCGAGGTGTCACCTGGGCGCTGCCATATTTGTTTACTGAGAATTAAAACTGTGAAACGAGCCTGCGCGTTGGCCAACCACGTTCACTTCCGCTATCGTTACTTAGCAACCTAGACTTCTTTCTAGACGCTTTAAGCATCAATACATTCATTGTAGCATTGATATTTAATGTAGATACGTATAGACAGGCTTTTATTGTAGCATTAGTATTTAAGGTCACTACTATTCGTTCACATGACTGCTTTCTACAGTAAGTGGTGAGGAAAAGTGGGTTCACAATCATATAACGATCTTAGAAATTTAAATAATCTTTAGTGGAAGTTGGTAAGAATGTCTCGGAAAAGCTGAACAAAAGGTCTTCAGAGACGAAGGCCCATCAGGTAAGTGCTTCGGCCCTTAACTTCTTACGAAGGGGGCCGGGCAACATCCAGGTCATGACTCCTGGGTGTCCTTCTACTGATATTTTTTTAGCCACTTGGATATTGAGGACGTGACATTTAAACCATATAGAGATGGACCACCTCTCCGTTGCCTCTGCTTTCAAACTAAAACTCCTTGAATAAAGAAATGACATTCGTACACTAACAAAGAATTTGTATAATGTGTGTTTTACTCCTGAGGAAGATTGGAAAACCATGTGGATAAGTTGGTAATTTATTTTTTTAAGAATTTGACTATTTTATTGCTATAAAGTTATCGATTTTAATCGATCCAGTGTGTGTGTGAACTCTCTGAAAGGTGCGAAAATGCATTATTGCAACTTTATCTTTCTTTTTTCGGTACAGTATTGATCTTGTACTTTAATAAAATCTTTTAAAATAATATTTGGAAGTTCTTGGTTTTTATTTAAATGGGGCATATTATCAGTTTTTAAAATTTTGTCTTTAGCTTTTCTTTATTTTCATTGCTTTTTTTTTACGTGAAAACTGAAAATTTTTAATAATCGCTCTAATAATTATTGATAAATCTGTCTGTAACATAACTTCCGTTTGGTTCGCATCCAGCACCTCTTTTTTTCCTCTCTGCCTATACGTACGTACTAAGACACGTATTTCTCTACATGGTCATTACAGACATTAAGCTACCACTTTCAAAAATAAAAGCTTTCTTCTTTTAAAAGAAGTAAATGGAAAGAAAATGATGAATCACCAGTCTTTAAATTTCTCTTAATAAAACTACAAATAATTGTTCGATTATTTTTTCTATTAAATTTTAAGTTACTTTCTTTACCATAAGAAATGGCATGTGTGTGTGTGATTCAGTTTTATTTCAAGATTTCTTGTTTAAACAACTTAACACATAACTTAAATCTTTCAAGTGGTTTGATAGTTTTCTTTGAATGACAAAGTTCATAAATAAGAGCGATAAGCACAGCAAAACCGGGGGAAATAATTTTACTATCTCTGCTATTGAAAGAGCCCAGAATGAGATCTGGCAATGTTCTTGAGAACAGGAAACTGAGCGAGCCATTGCTAAGTCCGACTCCGCAAGCTTTACTCTTTCATCCAGGGATTTCAGACACCGTGACAAGTCACGAAGTGAGACAGTGTTTACTCCATTATTTTTTCGAATACAGACAAACTTGTTAAATTCCAGTAATTCAGCATCTATCGTGGGATCATTTTTGTATATGCATACACTAGCTGACGTACCCGGGAAAGCGGGGCTTATCCCTTGGTTCCGTTCTCATAATTGCTTCACCAATCCAGTAACAACAATACAAAGTATGTAGCCCTTAAAACGGTTTTTGTGCATTTACAGAGAATACCGAACTGTCTTACACAGGATCATGTTTTTAGGAATTCCCAATAAGTTATGAATACCCAAATTGTAAATTTAGTTGTGTAATAACATGAAATTAATTACCCGATAGTAAGAATTCAAATAAAGTGCAGGTGCTATGGGTTATTTCCGTTGAGTGTTATTAAAAAATATTGTGCAGATGCTATGGGTTATTTCCCTTGGGTATTTAAAAAAATTAGCTATATGAGGTAGATATAAAGATCCCTTCCAGGGGCCGTATTATCGATTTTTCAACAATCTAAGTATGTCACGGGGTTTCCATACATGAGTTCTACTCATGTGTTAAGTTTCATGAAAATCAATAAAACGATGTAGGAGGAGTTAGCTAACAACGCCACAACCAAACGCACACCGATTTCCCACATATGTAGTAGATGTTTCGACAGGGCCAAAATAAATGAGCCAAGAAGATAGAGAGACATCAGCTTGAAAACTGGATATAAAGAAATAATAAATAATGGTAGGGAGCATTAGTAGTAGTTGAAAGAACATCTCAAGTAGATTCTGGAAGATTCCAAGACTTTTAAGCTAACAATTCTAACTTTCACGCTGTTTTATTGGTTCTTTTGCAGTGTCCATTTCCCCTAGGATTGTATGAAGGGGTTTTGCATTTCAGAATTCCTTGTTTTAGAAAAGTTCGAATTTTCTCGTGAATTGAGCTCCTTTATAAACTTGGATAGCGCCGGGAGTTCCAAGAAGAGAAAGTAATTGTTTATAACATCAGTCAAGTTTCGAGATACTAACTGTTTAGATCCAGCCAAATCCAACGAAACTGCGTTGGATTTTGTAGGATCTATACAGAAGTCACCATTTAACATCCGTTTTCCATGCTGGCACGAGTTGAACGTTTCGACAGGAACCAACGAGCTCTACTGTCTGTCTGTCTGGTATGCTTTCTTCGACTGGATGCCCTTCGTAATGCTAACCACTATGCAGCGTATGCTAGGTGAGTTTTATGTGCCATCGGTACCAGTAAAGTCACCAAGTAACTCGCAAGATAAGACCCCTCAGTCTAAGTGGAGAGCGAAGGGCGTGGTTTTGTGGCAGGTGATGAGAGGTTAAAGTATAATAGACAGAAACAGGTGTCTTGTAGTTGAGATATGAATTTAGATTCGGAGCATATTCGGCAGTCATAAAATATTTTACGAATATCCTCAACAGAAAATATTTTTTGTCCTATACATAATTCAACAATCTTTGCACACATAGGTTGCACAATTTATGGCAAAAATCGCTGAAGAAATTCCTAAGCTGGTTGAGCAGAACAAATCATTCGAAACAAGACATCAAAACACTTTATTTTAATACGTAGAAAATATTGAAACTATACGAAGAAAGATTGCTTCTTCAACGTAATATTTTGTCATTGATTTTGCATTGTATATAGAATGCCCCTGGACATATTGTCAGTGATGTTTCCTGGGCTCATTAGGTGTTTCAGGACTTTTCAACATCAGACACACCCACGACTCAACCGATTTGAGCAAGCACCGGCTTGTGTCCTGCTAGCACTACTCCTGGTAACACTTCCCCTTTCAGGGCTTGCACCTCCTCGCCCACAACCACCTTGAGGCATCTTTGCTGCCTCCACAGCCAGCTTGGTGGCTTTCCACTTACTGGTCCCTATCCTGCTAAGTATGTTGCAAGATCTACAGACGGACTGGCCTGCAAACTCTGTATCCCACCTCAATAGGATCTAATCTAAGATCTCTGGCGCATGACAGAAATGCTTGTAGATTCCTGCTATGATCTTCCATGGAGTCACGTGGTCAATGATGTCTAGAAATAAATAGGTTCAGGTTTAAAGCGTCGTCCGGGTGGACTGTCCCATTGCTACGCTACTGCTCTGGGGTCGATAAAATAAAGTACTAGTCTAGTACTGGTGGTAGATTTATATCCTTATAATACATTTTAAATGGAAAAGTTATTGCATTAGAAGAAACTAGATAACATAATACACAAGTAGACAATTCAATACGTTATCCTGTCGGTCGTCTCTCCTCTGCAGGCCTTTATAAGCATTCATTAAATAATCCCTTTATTAATATGCATATAAATGCAGTAGTATACTATGTTTCAGTGATATTATTTCCTGCAAAACTAAGTATAATTAGCATCAAGCAAAAATGAAATCAATGAGATAAATGAACTTAAGTTCTCTGTTTATAGTTGTCGGTTATAAAGATAGACGTTCTAATAATGCTTCATGATAATGTATGATAAACCTAAAGTATAAACTCAAAAGAGGATTGATTAAAAGTATTACAATTATAGAAAGACTTTTCACCGGAAATTAAACACTCGAAAATGGTTGGACCAATTTTCTTCAGGTTACGGCCGTCTGTTGGTAATTAGCAAAAGAAGGGCAGCAGCCATAACCATTTTGACAAATGAATAATGACAACTAAGCGAAGTTGAAGCAATTAAGTCTCATTTTAAGTTGTTGCAGATTAAGATAAAACATTTCGGACAAGAACAGAAATTCAAACGATTGCAGACAGATTCGACAAATTATTTTTACTATGCGATCGAGAAGATAAAAAAAACATCGAAAGCGATGGGTAGTAAAGCCGGTTACAGCCGAAAATTTACATTGGTAATAAAAGTCAAGCTTCATTGATGATATCGTTGTGTTACATAAGTCCTTTTCAGTAGAACTCATACTTTGCCAACGATTGAAATAATTCTTCCTAATTATTTAGGTTGATATATGTATGTCTTTTCATTTGACATTTAGAGTTTCATGAATTACTAATCGACATCTGGAATTTTATGAATTATTATATTAATATATATACACATTTTTTGGATTTTATTAGATTGCCAGTTGAAGCTAACATTCTTTGTTTTAGGATTTTAAAAAATGTGGAACAATAAACAGAGAAAAGCACAAATAAAGCCTGGATGGTGCCAACAATTATCGTTTCTGAATAATGAATGACGTACATAAAAAAATTCTTTACGAATTGAAATTTGTTTTTAGTTGAAAGAAACAAAAACTTAGCGGTCATTGTTAGCGTGTCTTAAACGGATGAGGAAATAATATAAAAAATTAAAAATACAAATTTCATGATTTTTTCCCCTTGCTAACCAGGGCGTGAATTTACTTTTGCACAATGACCCTCCCGAGATACAACGAAATATGTTTCAACACACGAATTCACATCTTGCAAACTATATACAAAATGAAAACTAAAAATTGTATTTTTTGTTAACGTTTTATTTCTTTGAATTATCTCCCCTTCTCTTTTTAATTTCTTGCTTCGAGGTTCTTGTTTTCCCTCTTCCCTTAAAAGGCAAATTTCAGTTCATTAAGAATTTTTTGCCACTTCATTCAGTACATCGCCATGTGAATGAATTATTGTTATTTATGTCATTGGCTTACTTGTGCTATTTCCCTTACCTCACTTTTGAAAATTGTTTCTGCGGAATGAAACGATTGGACATGGCTGTTTGGACGTTGCGGATTTGACATGGCTGACTGGACATTCAGCCTGTTTTGGTGACGGTACTTTGTGGCACTGGAGGCAAGCACATAAACACATGCACATACAGAGGGAGAGAGAGAGAGAGAGAGAGAGAGAGAGAGAGAATGGGAGATACATTATAAAGAAATAAACATCAAAATAGACGATGCCAAGTAAACAGCGTTGAATCAGCCCCGTCAAATAAGCAGCACCAAAACGATTGTGCTGAAAATGTTTCATACCTTTATTTCCAGATGATTGCCATATTGGGCACTGTCATGCTATTAGCTGTCAGAAGTGAAAGTGCTCACTGCTAGTGAAGTATCTGTCTGTCTGCCTGTCTGTTGCTGGCCTGTCGATTCTTTGCTCGCTCCGGCCAGTCATGGTGACTGGCCGGAGCGAGCTATCTGTCTGTCTGTCTCTCTCTCTATCTATC
>NC_068988.1:28604272-28614828 GCF_001194135.2 Octopus bimaculoides
GATGATGATGATGATGATGATGATGATGATGATGATATTAGAGAGAACCTTGTCGTAATGGTAATGGTATTAGTTTTGTCGGTTATCAGGTGGTCGGGGTAAGGAGGAGGAGGAGCGGGGACACAGAGAATCCCTCGACTTAGTGATAATGGTATTGGCTTTGTTAGTTGCTGGACTCTGATGACAACGCGGTGATGACGGTTGCCGCGACTGGACGACGGTGCAGGCAGGTGGTACTACAACTACTACTATTACTATTAATAGCACTGCTAATGCTGCCTGTAGTTATAAACGTAAATGTGTGAAATGAATATCTGAAGGAAAAAGGATTAAAAAAAAAAAAAACAGGAGGAAAAAAAAAGGCTTTATAATGATATATCACTTCTCATTGAATGACTATATGTCTACTTTATAGAAGCTTTCATTTTAATATGCTAGCTTCATTGGTACTACGATAATGGAATCCACTGTGCTCTGTATTAGATATTATTACCTTGTGTGAAATACGACAATAGCAGGAGCGCTCGATAAAGACAATATCTCTTTTCAGGAATATAACTTGAGGATTACACGTCAAATTCTCCGTCAGCTTTAAATGGAGACGATATTTGAAAAGATACCAACGTCTAGTTATTTTATCGCAGAGTGAAAAGACATCGTTGGGAATCAATAATGACATTTTGAAGCTATGGTTCTGCTTCCATTCAAGTTTATGTTGCTGTTGTTCTTTTTTGCTTTCTTTTGTTTTTTGTTTTTTTTGTTTTTTCGGAGGTGTTGAGTGGATGTTGCGGAAATTTTAACTTATTATTTCGAAGATAATAGCGAAGTGTTGTTGTAAAGAGTAAGAGGTGTTATATTTCTATAAGAAAAATGCAAGTTTTTAAGAAAGTCAGAGTTAATGGACTTACCGGATACGGAAGTTGTGATATTTTGTTATAAGTTTTTGTAAGAATCGGTTATTGCGAGTCGAAGTCAAAAATAAAATTTATCGGACAAAATGCCGAAAGTCGTGTCCAGAAGCGTAGTTTGTACTGACACTAAAGATCAAGAAGAATATCAAGGAGAGAAACCACTTTACATTTATTACTGTATATGTGGGCAAATGTCGTTGATTCTTGGTAAGTATTTTAAGCATTTTGCACATTTATTTAACTTAAATACCTTCTTTGATGTTATGGAAGGCACACTTTGCCATAAAAAACAGTCTCAAAAAATCGCTCCGGGCCCTTTATCCATAGCTGAGTTCCCTATGAGACAATTTTGTTCCTGGCACATTTTTTTCCTTGAATATATGCTGCTGAAATTGTGTTACATCTAATATACTCTTGGGTCGTTTATTCCTTCTAATACAGCACTTTTATAATTGAATATAGCGGTATTGTTGCTAGAACAATAATTACTACTACTACTACTACTACTACTACTACTACTACTATGATTATAAATTTTTGAATAAGTTAGAAAGTTGATGCTGGTGGAAATGGGGAGTCGATCTTCGCGTCCAAGTTGTCAGCATTGTGTAAGAGAAGTAACCATGAAAGGCTCAGCCCTCCTTAAGTGTAAACTAGATAGCATAGTGATGTCTCAGTCACCCCCTGTAAGCAGTGGGGAACACTGTAACTGCATCTCATCTAGGCTAATTCTCTTCCTAATTAAATGGACTATAACTCTTTCCGGCTTTGATACCTCTTATGTATATATCTATCTATCCGTGGAGGCGCAATAGCCCAGTGGTTAGGGCAGCGGACTCGCGGTCATAGGATCGCGGTTTCGATTTCCAGACCGGGCGTTGTGTGTGTTTATTGAGCGAAAAACACCTAAAGTTCCACGAGGCTCCAGCAGGGGATGGTGGCGAACCCTTCTGTACTCTTTCATCACAACTTTCTCTCACTCTTACTTCCTGTTTCTGTTGTGCTTGTAATTCAAAGGGCCAGCCCCGAGAACTACGTTAAGGGTACACGTGTCTTTGGAGTGCTCAGCACGTTAATTTCACGAGCAGGCTGTTCCGTTGATTGGATCACCTGGAACCCTCGTCGTCGTAAGCGACGGAGTGCCAACACAAACACACAACACACATATATATCTTTCAGACATATATAGCAGCAAGAAAAATCGATGCTCTTCAAATGAAATCTCTTGTGACATTTGTTCTGTTGCAAGTTACTGATGCTCCTATATCTTTATTGTAATTAGTAATTCAAAGAACCAGTGATTGGTACACTGAAAACCTGGAACCAACAATGTAATTTTTCACCAAAAGAGATCTAAAGTTAAATGTCTAAATTTTGCAAATTCAAGTTTCCCACTCATTTTTATAACCATGGTTCATGTTTTACTGCCATGTAGCATGGCACTTCACACACATGCATCATACAGTCTACTTTTCACTCTGAGCTAGAGGCCCTTTGTCACTAGCAAAGGTAGGAGCTTTCTGAACTTTGCAACATTGACTCTAAGGTCCTTCGATTTTAAACCTTGCTTCCACACCTGAAATTTCTTCTCTAGTTCTGGTAGTGATTCAGCTATGAGGGCCAGGTCATCAGCAAAGAGGAGCTCCCAGAGGCAGCCTGTCTTGAATTCCTCTGTTATTGCCTGGAGGACTATGATAAATAAGAGGGGACTGAAGACTGATCCTTGGTGAACCCTTACTTCTCCTTGGAATTCTTCACCTGAATGAATAAGCATCGCATTAAACAGAATAACCTGAATACTAAACATGATTTTACAGTTTCTCTTGTGTGCAATAGTCTGTGCAGAGTAGCCTCGCCTGTAGCACGAACCTGAAACAACACCCCTTTCTTTCTAATACTGGGTCTTTATATCCTTGACTAATACGTCACCGTCCAATTCCGCTTTGTATATCTCAAAACAGTCGGAGATTGGATCAATTGAAATGTGGTATAGAATATAAAAATGCACGAGGTGAGGATTGATAGACCAGAAAATATTACTGAAATAATTATTTTTGAAATTTTGGAAGCTAGTGGATTGACGTAAGTGGAAGAGTTATGTCCCTTCGCATTTTAAGTCGAAAATCCCGTTGAGGTTGATTTTACTGAGAAATGAGATGATTTGACATGGTTGACTGGACAACTCTTGGAGTAGTTGACGTTCAGAAGGGCATTCAACCGGAGACCTTGCCAGATCAGATTGGAGCCTGGCGCAGCATACTGGCTCTCCAGTCCTCAGTCAAACTACCCAACCCCTGCCAGCATGGAAAACGGACGTTAAACAGTGATGATGATGATTGACACAATCAAGGAGATCCTTTGCTGCTGAAATCCCATCTTCTTGAGTTGACCACTCTCTACACTCTTTACTTCTAAGCATTGCTATAAACAACCGAACTGAGCAAGAATGTTATATCTCAGTGTGCATGCATGACAGAGTTCAAAGTCAATTTGTGCCAAGCAGATTCAATCTGTGTACTTTAGCTTCGTTACCATAGCAACAGTCCTGGTACTTTTTAATCAGACCTCGTACATGTGCAGATAGATAGAGAGACGTTACAGTTTATTAATTGAACGTGTTTGATACAAACATACACTAAGAGAAATATGCTTACAGACATAGAGAGAGAGAAAGGAGCCGACAAACAGACAAAAACATGAAAATGTCTGGTGTCAAATAAGGCAGCTTCAAAGCAGTGACACCAAACAAGCAATGCCAAAACGTCTCATATTTAATTTTATCTTTCACCTTTCTGGCATCCATAAAATAAAATGCCAGTCATGTCAATGGTATTACCTATACACTGCCACTTCCCAAATTCAAGGCCTTGTCTCTGTCTGAAATCAAATTTTAACTTGTGTCGTTTTTATATTTATCATTTGTTTTATTAGATTGCCCCATGGAGAAGTTGCCTCTGAGGAAACGAGATGGTGCTAGAGTGATAGATGGTCAGAAACATGCTCATAAAATCACATGTGACCCAGACGAAATTATCTACTTGAGAAGGTATCTACAAATGACAAGATTTTTTGTTTCCTAGACACATTTTTAAATTAATGATTGTTGAAAGATGGCAAACTGGCAGAATCATAGAATCATTAGCACGCCAAGTTAAATGCTTTGTAACTTTTCATCTGTCTTTACATTTTGAGTTCATATTTTGCTGGGGTCGACTTTGTTTTTCATCCTTTTGGCGTTGATAAAATAAGTACCAGTCATGTACTGGGGTTGATGTAATCGACTTACTCTCTCCCTGAAACTACTACCAAATCTAACAACTGTTGCATAAAAGATATCACATTTTTTTTATAACCTAAAACTACCAATAATTTATATTTTCTTCAAATGATTGTTATCTTATATAAATTCAAATACTCTGAAAAGTTTTTTTATCTAGTTTTCTATTCATGTTTCTCCTTACAGACCTGAAGGTGTTGAAAAACAGTATCGACAAAAATGCAAACGGTAAGAATTAATTGACAGTATTATACTTTTTCTCTATATATTCTACATATAACCATTCTTGTTTACAGAGAATTTCAGTTGGTTAAGTTAATAGAGTGCTAACTTGCAAGAGAAAAAAAGTTTCCTTGATTTCATTCTGTCACTAGCATTGTACCTTAACTGATTGAACCATTAAACTTTTAGAGGCCCAACTCATCAAGGAATAAAAAGGTATAATGGCCAGCTTAATATTATAAGCAGCTGACCTTCTGTAATTTTTATGTCATTAATATCATGTGTTTGGTTGGAATCTTGCTAGATGATGACATTTCAGAAGAAATACCTGTTTATTTTGACAGATGCGGTCTTTGTTTATATTACCATCACCAGGGTAAAAGCAATGTCATGTTCATAGTGGAAGATGCGCTTAGAGAGGCTGGAGAAGGCGTCAAGACTGATGTATATAGTCAGATTTCTAAACCGAAGAAGGTGAGAATTGCCAACGATTTTCTTTGTTATTAGTTCTTTTGAAACCTTGCATGTACAAAGATGTCCTAAATCTTTTCAAGACTAAAATAGTTTGCAGTATCGAATATTTCTTCAAAATACACACAATATTGTATCTGATGGCATAAAAGACACATGGGTATATTAGCACACCCTGAGTCCAGCAGGGAATATTTAGGAAAAAGAATGTGCTCATGGGGTGTCCAACTTTGCATGTAGGACCCAAAGTGATTTTTTGAGACTTTGTTATTAAAAAAAAAAAAGCTGTGTGCTTTATATGCCATCAACCATTGTAGGGTGGTTATCTTTTATTTTAATTCATCGGTACTAAAATTTATTGTTAAATAAGTTGCACAAATAATTGTAACCATTAAGAATAGTAATGGGGACTTCAAAAGGATTATATTTCAAAATTGAAAACCCGTATTAGTAACACACTGAATTCTCAAAGAGTTTTTTTTCATCCTACCTGGGATTTGGAATTTAATTTTTATTTTCATCCAAGGATTTAGTAAAGAAAATGTTATGGTTGGTAAATGCTTAAAAGTTACACCAAGGATGATTTCCTGTATCATTAATTAGTGATAACAAGACATATTAATGTTGCATAGAGTCCAGTAAATTTAGATTTGACTAAGTTATGGGACTGATGCTAATTATATAGACTATCTCAAGAATTTCTCTTTTGAAACTTACATTGCATCAACAAAAGTTTTCCTAAACCCTTTCAAGACTAAAATAGTTGGCAGTACCATATATTTCTTTAAAATACACACAAGTATCAAGGACCTTTATATACTGCATTTGATGGCATAAAAGACACTTGGGGATATCAGCACACCCCAAGTTCAGCAAGGCATTTTCAGGAAAATGAGTATCAGGAGCAAAATTAGCTAATGGGATGTTTAGTTTTGCATATAGGACCAAGGGCGATTCTTTGAGACTTTTTTTTTTTTATAAACAAACCAGTGGTGTCATATATTAACCCAGTTCACGATAGATGTTGGTATTGTGATAGAGCAAGTAAATTATTTCTATAGCATTTCCAATCAATGTATTGGTACTTGAAAGAGATGTTGGAAAAAGAATTTCTTAACTTTTAAATATTCCTTTATCTTCCCAGGTCACATTAACCAAACATACCAAAAATATGGGCAAGTTTAGTTCTGTTACTGTATCAACTGTTGATGAAGAAGAAGAAGAAATAGAAGCTGTAAGTAATTTAATGTCTATCCTACTATTTTTGCTTTTATCATCTTTTACTGATTTCAGTCATGTTGAAAATGTTTATTTTTATGGAATTATGTTCTAATCACAATTATATTTATTTCTTCCAGAAAGAAATTGCTGATTCCTATGCTGCCAATGCTAAAGTTATTGAGAAACAACTGTTAAGGAAAGGAATGAGTAAAAAGAAATTAATGGAACAGGTAAGAGTTTGTGGTTGGCTGTTTTGTTTTCTTTTTAACCATTCTTGATGCCAGATATACAATGATTTCTCGGTTTAGTCTGACAGTCTTTGAGATGAAGATACTGCACTTTTACACTAATAATCTCATGTCAGTATTGTTTGCCAACCTAAAGGAATGGTAAAGGGGATATTCATTTGTAAAAATTACGTTTTAATATTTTTTTTCTGCATTAATACTGTTCAGTAATTGCCTCTGATCCATTGAGCTTTTACAGTATTGATGAAGACTGTATCTTCATCTAGTTATTAATTTGAGAGAAGACAAACTGTATTTCAGATTTGACTTGCTAATAGTTTATCACCAATTTGTAATATTTTCACATCATAATGGAGGGGCTTTCCAACACTGTTTCATGTTTGATAAATCATTCTGTTTATCTAAATAGTTTCATACTTAGAGACTAACTGACTTTAAATTATGTTTGTGTGAGAGAGGAAGTCTAAAAGATTGGCCTTTTGTTGAAGTTTTGGTTTTCTTTTATTAAACAGGCAGAAGAAGAAGCTAAAAAGCGCCCCAAGGGAACACTCATTGACAAATAAAGGAAATACAAGAAGAAAGTTTACTTGAGAATTTTAAAACCTGATCTCTCCTGGTGCATCTCTGCTGTGAAGAAAGAGGATATGAAAGCAGTTTAATTTGTTTAAATTATATTCTTGTAATTGATTTAAATTTTCTGACACTTTCAACTTCACAGTATGGGGTACAATACACTAACAAAGGGGCCAAAGTGCTGTATATATGAACTCTATCTGAAAACATCAACCACTATTTTATGATGACATTTCTGTACAGATTTTCATTTCATATGTATATATAGATGTCCAACCCATGCCAGCATGGAAAACGGACATTAAATGATGATATATATATATATATATATATATATAAAAGACAGTGGAATTGGACGAGACTATAGAACATTGGCTTGGATGCATTACCTTTTGGTGCTTCATATTTTAAAGTCCAGGTCCTACTGGGTTCATCCTTTATATGTTTGATAAGTACCAGTAATATACCATGGACATTATGGATTATATGATTCCTTTACAAAATACTGGTCTTGTACCTTGTCAAGAAATCTATGTTGCTGTTGATAAAATTTTAAGTACTTTTGTACGATTTTGTTCAGAGTTATTGATTAAAAATTTATTTTAGGTGCTGACGTTATGAAGTCTCAGGGTCAGTCCCACTGTGTGGCATCTCAGGCAGGTGTCTTCTACTAAAGCCTTGTGAGTGGATTTGGTAGATAGAAACTGAATCCCATCATATATAATGTATTTACCTTTATGATGATAATCTTGTGATGGTCGTAAAGGATCATCAACACCATACAAGTTTTGTTCATTTCCAGTCTTTTGTGAAAGATATGTTTTGGCCATAGGAAATATAACCTTGCTTGGAAATAGGCAGTGGTTGGTGACAGGAAAGGCATTTGGCCAAACAAAACCTACCTCAACACAACAGGAAGAATAGATGATGGGGTGAAGAGTAAAGGGAGAGTCATCATGTTTATCTTCCATGCTAGCATGGCTTGAATGGGACCCAATGAATTGAAGGATCTCAACCGGGGGTCCATATGGTCCCTGAGCGTCCATATAAGAGGTTTTGGGGGTCCATGCAACAAAATAGAAAATCTAGGATCCACAATAGTATTTTATGTATCCCTGAAAAAATTATACAGCTGGATGCCCTTACTAAAGTGAATCAGTATTTTATATGACTTCTCACAAAAGGACAAATTATTGAGTTTCATAAACATTTAAATTAAATTTATATCTCAAATATTTTATTTTAATGACATTTAAAACACGATATGAAGGTAAATTGAATACAGTTAAAACCATACCATTTAAAAATAAATGATGTTAAAACTGATGTGTGCATATATCACCAAATATTAAGAAAAATAGTGCTCAATACATGGTATAGAGCTTAGTCATATATCATTTAAAATATGGTTTTGAAGCAAAAGATTGCATAATATGATGAGTAATAGTGAGGAACTCAGTTCTTATATATGTATGTTTTATGTTGAGTTATAAAAAAGCAAAAAAAGAAACAATTTGACATTAAACTGAGGAATTACTCAATCCTTCTTTGTAGAATGCATAATATACTTTTACAAGGAGAAGGATTGACAGTGACTTTCGAAGTTTTAGTCTGCTCGCCTTTGTCAGACTGTTAGCTTACATCAAACAGTTGTAAGCTAGCAGGCTTAAATATAAACTTTGTAAATGTACAATATATATATATATATATATATATATATATATATATATACACACACACACATACATATACATACTCTAATGTCAAACAGTGACAATGAGTGTTCAACAATGCATTGGTGGATAAATATTCTTTATTTGTAAGTTAACAAGGCTACCACTGGTTTCATGCAGAGAACTGTCAGCAATTATCAAGTCTGCCACTTGAGAAGTTGGCACTCGTCACCATCTTGGATAAGGTATTCTCAATTGCTGAGAAGTCTTGGCATGAAACCAATGGTAGCCTTGTTAACCCACAGAATATTTACATATATATAAATAGCTTTTAAATTAATTTATGGTAATGTTAAGGGTATGCAAATAAAGCTTTTATTTCATTATACTGGCTACCATTTAATGATACCGACTAATGAGTCAGTTTCTTAGGGTTGCATCATGATTATACCAATATAATGTAGGATAAATATAATAATCCTAGGATGGAACTTAAAAATATTTAATACATTGCTACACTTGCAGCAATGCATTAAATATTTACAAATTCCATCAGAAAATCGTTGTTGTTATATATATATATATAGAGGGAGAGAGAGAGCATACAAAATACTCCATCTTATTTTAATCAGCTTATAGTATTGGTTAAATGCTTTGTTATTGTTTAGAAAAATAATTTTATTATAGTCAAAGTGACTAGTTTTGTCAAAAATATATTGTTATTTACAATTAAATCAGTCAAAGATTTCCTCTTCAACACTCAAATGTTTCTTTCTCAAAAACCTGTAGAAATTAGTTGCAACCATTTCAGTTTTGATTGGCAAATTTCTTCCTGGTAATCAGTGTTTGAAGTTCTCTTTTTTGACTTATTTATTCATAGAAACCAAACTTTCATTTGTATTTGGACCATAATCTTTAGACACTTTCAGTTGGTTTAGAAACATGCCATTTATTCTCTTGTTCTTTTGTATCAAACCATAAAAAGCTTTTGCAAGAATTTTGGTTTAAGCTTCTCTTTTTCTTTCCACAGCTCTTCCATATTCTTTCATATTAGTCTCAAGAAAACCCTGAAAGCATAATAATTAACAATATTAACGAAGTTAGAGATTGGCACTTCTTCACACAGCTGTCCTCAGAAAACAAATATAATAAAACGGTCTGAAGATCCAGGTTGACCTGAGCTTACCTTCATGGCACTGCCGACACCATTTAAATCAAGCAAGAAAGTGTCATGTCCAAATATAGAACTCAGTTCATAGTAAGTCACAGCTTCATTTCCTGGAAAGAAAATAAGGGGTAGAAGATCATTTTGGGGCGGAGGTAAAGAATATGCACACCACCCGTTTTTGGCATAACCTTAACCCTAAACGTCAGGTGTGTATATTCTTTACCTGCACCAGTTTTTGTATACTAATACATAATAATGTTGTGAATAATTTTTTTGTTTTACCTGGGTCAGTCATTGGACTGTGACCATGCATAGTTCTGGGTTCTGTCCTGTGTAGTACCTTGGCCAAGTGTATTTTACTATAGCCTCAAGCTGACCAAAGCCTTGTGAGTGGATTTGGTAGATGGAAACTGAAAGAAGCTTATCATATATGTGTCTGTGTGTCTTTGTCCTCAACCATCACTTGACAACTAATGTTGGTGTATTGATGTCCCTGTAACTTAGTGGTTTAGCAAAAAAGATTGATAGAATAAGTACCAGGCTTTAAGATAATAAAAACTAAGTACTGAGGTTAATTCATTCAACTAAAATTCTTCAGTGATGCCCCAGCATGGCCACAGTCTAATGACTGAAACAAGTAAAAAATAGAAGAAAGTTGGAAATGGTAGAATAGCTAATTTCACAAACTAAAAAATATATTATTTAGTAAAATTGATAAAAAAAAAAAAAAGTATAGTGAATTTACCTCAGAGAAAGGGAAACCCAATGTTTCAGACAAATCCCCCCCCCCCC
>NC_068988.1:28614987-28620140 GCF_001194135.2 Octopus bimaculoides
ATGGCAAGTTCATTGTACTTTTTTATTAATTTTACTAAATAATACAAGTCCTGCTGAGACAGACCAGCACCAGTCTCTTCGGAATCTGTTTAAACATATAAAAAATTTATCATTTACATGTTTATCATTTACATGTTTATCATTTACATGTTTAAAACGTAAGACAAACTCACCAGCTTCTTGTAAACTTTCAGCCAGATTTCTCTGCTGCCAAACAGGGAACAAAATATCAGTCTTTACTCCAATAACCATGCATGGACAAGCAACACGGGCAAGACCTTCAGTTAAGGTGTCAAAACCATCTTGGATATCAAATAAATCCATTGCCTTGAAAAAACATAAAATCATTATTATTATTATTTCATTTTAGCTAACATATGCACATATTGTGGTTTGTTTAAACATTAAACAGCTCAATACACTCTATAGTAAAGGGTGTGAAGTCTGGGGGGCCACACTGGGTCACAGCCTTCAAGGAGTTTTAGCAGATTTTATCAATCCCAGTACTTCAGTGTAGTCTTATTTTACCCATCACTTTTTATCGATCCCTTTTATGAATGCATTCTACAATTAGATGCCCTTCCTACCATCAACCACTTTACAGAGTGCACTGGGTGCATTTTATCTTGACAATAGCACGAAATAGGCTACCTCTACAAAACTAACGAGCTCTCCTTCCCCCTCCTCACTACCTTGACTTCATTGTTTTATCAACTCAGAGTGTATGGTGGGTGCATTTTATCATGGCATCAACATAAGAGAGGTTGCTTTGTCTCTTGCAAGGCCAAACAGTCTTCTCTACTCTTTGTTATCTCTGTTTGTTTAGGACAAATGCAACTGTGAGTGTAAACAGAGGAGGGAATGTTGATCAAGAGGGTGGCAGAAGAGAGATAGTATGAGTGTGATCAGAGAAATAGAATGATAGATGTGTGAAGGTGATGCAGGGAGAAAGTAATGAAGACAGCTGGATGTTCATAAGAAAAAAAACTGGAAAGAAAATTTGCATAAGCAACATAATGAAAAATTAGAATAGGATTGGTGTGATGGGGGGGGGGGGCGTGCTAGACCTCACTGTGGAGATGACAAGGGACTAAGACTTCTGACAATTTGCTGTGCTAGAGAAGACATGTCAAGCTAAGTAAAATAGTGGCCAACTATACATACAGGCTTGCAGGAGCTGGTGCCATGGTACCACATAAAAAGCACAGATGTTGGTGCCAGGTAAAAAGCACCCTTCCTGGTGCCATGTAAAAAGCACCTCTGCTAGTGCCACATAAGAAACACCCACGATAGTTCCATGTAGTTCACACCTGTGTGACTGCCATATAGAAAAGCACCTGTCTGGGACCACATAAGAAGCACCTGTTCTGGTGCCACATATAAAGCGCTCATGTCTTTGCTATGTATAAAGCATGTATATGTCAGTTCCATAAAAAAAAAAAACACCCAATACACTCTGTAAAGTGGTTGGCATTAAGAAGGGCATCGAGCTGTAGAAACCATGCCAAAACAGTTCCCTGGCTGGCTAGCTCCTGTCAAACTGTCCAACCTATACCAGCATGGAAAACAGATGTTAAATAATAATCATGAAGACACACACACATACAAACATATATACACACATACAAACACATGAATATATCAACAACTTTAAAAAAAACATGTAAAATGGAGAATTTCGTGTATTTTACCTTAGATATGTAAAGTAAGGAATTTGGATCATATTTCCTACTGAAACTTTCTCCTTGATATTCGAGATAACTTTCTATACTGAAAGTTGGACACAAAGTAGGTTCTTCAGTTGGGTCAATCTTTTGTCGGCCAAATCTCTTGTTCCATTCAGGTCCACTGCGATATGTCATGGTAGCTATCTCTCTAAGAAACAATAATACAGCATTTCAAAATCTCATATAATATTAAACTTGTACAAACTACAAATACAGGCGTAGGAGTGGATGTGTGGTAAGTAGCTTGCTTAAGAACTACATGGTTCCGGGTTCAGTCCCACTGTGTGGCACCTTGGGCAAGTGTCTTCTACTATAGCCTCAGGCTGTTTAAGTCTAAAGAAGAAACTAGTAATTCAATATAAGTTATAAATGACTTTTGTAAATACAGAGTCAATATTTTGTTCAGTAAAGATACCTCCTTTTTCTAAGTGGGTGGCCTTTGTAATTTGCTCTGAACTCTAATAGTAGTGAGAGTATCTAGACTGTTCATTAAACGGCCATAATATAAATTAGAAGCTGTAATATAATGTAGCTATGTGGATTATAGAGTAGCTGTATTATAAAGTGTCTTTTGTGAACATCCATACAAATGAGCTTTTTAGAAATTGTTGGGACAAGTTGGTGCTGTAGTATTATTATCTTGGCTGTGTATTTTGCTTGTAGAGGAAACAGCACATGATAGTGGTTTTGTTTGCTTGAGATATATGACACGTGTTTAGCAGTTGTTGAATCAGTGAGCGTTTATCACAGGATTCATGAATGATAAAGTGATAAATACATAGTGAGGGGGGGGGAAGTTACTCTCAATTGGATAGGGGTGGGAATTGAAAAGAGTTTGTTGACACACACCCCACACTGTAATGGGACGAGGTGTAGGTTGGAGTAGCACATGGATACTGTTAACATAATGACTGAATAGCTGTTAGGATTTAATTAATATGAAGAGTTGATGCAACATGGAATTATTTTGGTTAATAGTTTTAAGATAACATGCATACAAGAATAGATTTCCAAAACTAATTCAGGAAACTTGATGCACTTCATAGTCTACTGTTCTCATATCTTTTCATTTTTAACATTTTGTTTAGAAAACTCATCTTTCCTTGTAATCATCATCATCATCATCTTTTAACGTCCACTTTCCATGCTAGCATGGGTTGGACGATTTGACTGAGGACTGGTGAACCAGATGGCTACACCAGGCTCCAGTCTGATTTGGCAGAGTTTCTACAGCTGGATTCCTTTCCTTACCTATTTCCCCATGGCCAGACATTTTCACCGAATATTGCAAATGAATGACCTCCATTTACAACCATATATGATGTCAAGACAAGGACAAACAGACAGACAAATAAACAAAACACATACATACATACACACACATACATACAATGGACTTCTTACAGTTTCCATCTACCAAATCCAATCACAAGACTTTGGTCAGTCCAAGGCCATAGTAGAAGACACTTGCCCAACATGCCAAGCAATAGAACTGAACTCACAATCAAGTAATTGAGACGATAAAGGGCCAAAAATGTTACAAAAAAACCTTTACGACAACTAAAATGAAACTATGTTAGTTTTAAACAATTCTTACAGAAACTAATATTTATACAACTCATAAAATAACTCCTGCGTTACAAAAACCAGTATTTTTACCGAGCAAGTTTCATCCCAACTGCTGGATACTGATGGTCATAATAATGACCATTATTCCAATTAGGGTCCATCATGATGATTTTTCGCTGAAGGTATCTCATGGCAATGGATGAAGGATGTGATTGACTGCAGCTGGATATTGAGATCATTCTGAAAGAATGGGAAAAGCAACAAGATTAGGTCCATATCAAGGTTCCAAGTTCATAAAACTTTATTGATGTAAGAATTTAAAATTAAAATAACTATAGGTATATATATGGCTGTAAGGTTAAGAAGCTCACTTTACACCATGTGGTTTCAGGTTCAGTTCCACTGTGTGGTACCTTGGGCAAATGTCTCCTACTATAGCTTTATCCAATGTCTTGTGATTGAGTTTGATAGGCACAAACTGCATGGAAGCCCATCAATATATATTTTTGGGGGGCCCATGCAACAAAATAGAAAATTGAGGATCCACAATAGTATTGTATGTGTCCCTGAAAAAATTTTGCTTTTGATGTATGTATTGCAAGAAACAACCAGTTTTTTTTTCTCTAGCATTTTACACAGTTCAACCTACACAAGTTAACATGTGAGAAACAAAATAAGAATTTTGAATGAAGCTTCTATAAAACTAGTTTTTAAATATCAAAAGACAGAATAAAATAGTAATCAAAGGGGTCCATAGATTAAAAAAATGGTTGAGAAACCCTGCTCTAGAATGTCACCCTGAAGATTAGAGATAATTATATGGAAACCATTAATCAGCTTACCTTCCAACTCTGTCAGGATAAAGTGCTGCTGACATTAATGAAATCATTCCACCCAATGAGGAACCAAGACAACCATGAAGCTATTGGACAGTAACAAGATGAACAGAATGAAAGAATATTGCATGAAGAAGTTAATAGATGAAAGCATTACAAATATAATCTTGCTTGAGATAATCCTAATCTTCTCTAATGACTTCCTTTTAATACAAAACCCCAAACCAACAAACTATCAATTAAAACATTCATTCTTTCTTCTTACTCAACTGTAAATGGGTAGCTCTGTGATGGACTAGCCTTTTGACCAGGGGCAATGTAGGCTTGCTAACCGAGCCAACAGAATGGCATCATTCAAAAGCTAAAATGATGCAAAGTGCATTGTGATCAGCAATGTATAACATCATCTGATAGTCTGATCAATCATGTGATCACGTGATAAGATAAAGAAATAAGATACCAAGTACATGCAATGAAGTGCATTATTTACATTTGACGGATATCTGTCCTCATCTTGTTTGTTGTTAATACAGCATTTCGGCTGATATACCCTCCAGCCTTCATCAGGTGTCTTGGGGAAATTTCGAACCTGGGTTCTCAATCGTAAGCATTGCCCAAACGACCTCAACATTAGCTTCAAAATTCATCCAAGGCTGGGACTACAGGCCATATGTCTCCCTACCAATTCAGGATCACAATACATAAATACACTGCAACACAATTTCTTTTCCTCAACAGGGCCTGCCCTATTTAAAATTGTCCCAAAACAGATCAAAGAAAAAAAAGGATCCCATCACCTTTAAACAGAATCTGGACAAATTTCGTCAAGAAATACCGAATAAGCCACTCATTCCTGGACACAACTCACTCAACAAGAACTCCCTACTTGAGTAGACTATGATACCACAAAACATGACTTAAAAAGGGATTTAGATAATCCTATCAGGTGGTGCTATTAAGTTAGACATGGGCTGGACCAATCTTTGGTTGAAACCTATCTAAGTTTTATATATATATATAT
>NC_068988.1:28620210-28626195 GCF_001194135.2 Octopus bimaculoides
GAGAGAGAGAGAGAGAGCCTAAAACTTCAAAGTTTAAGTGATATAGTTGATATACAAAAAAACTTAATGGTGAGAAGAAGAAATTCAATTTACCTTCTTAATTCCAAGGTAATCAAGTAACAAGAATGATGAGTGAACCATATCTTCGACACTAACCAAAGGGAATGTGGTACCAAAAGGCTGCAAATGAAATGAGACAGGAAAAATATATTTCACACCGGAATTTCATTTAATGATAAAAACAGAACCTCATTTAGTAGTAGTAATAGTAATAGTAGTAGTAGTAGTAATTTATGCACAAAACCAGCTATTTTGAAGGTGAGTATGAGTCATCTTATTTGGAGTTACTGTCCTCCTAAAAAGTTCAAAAGGACCACAACTTGACTGAATATTTCAACTTTGGTTATGGTTTCTATGGTTGGATGCCCTTCTTATCAACCAATTTACAGAGTGAACAGAGAGTATTTCATTGTGGCACCAACAATAGAGAGCATTATTTACATTATTTACATTTGACGGATATTTGTCCTCGTCTTGTTTGTTGTTAACACAACATTTCGGCTAATATACCCTCCAGTCTTCATCAAGTGTCTTGGGGAAATTTCGAACCTGGGTTCTCATTCCTAAGGTATACTTACATGCACATATCCATATGTATGTGTGTGTGTGCATTTATATATGTACATTGATGCAATAAAATTTCTTACCTAGAACTATATAAGAATTTTCAAAATACAATTTATAAGGGAGAAATATTTCCTCAAACTCACCTTTCCAGTACTTGGGTTCAATGAACTAGGACCACTGAAATACAAAACATTTGACAAGAAGCATGGGTATAAAACAAAACGAGAACAACAGAGAAGTGTTTCTTACCATATTTACTCATGTATAAGTCACACCCCTAATTTAGTCTTAAATCTTGGTACAAAATGTTTTCCCTTCATGGTTAAACATGTTACCACCTTTGCTTTGTGTCATGCCCCAGTTTTTTCAGTTAAAATCAAATATGAAAAACTGACTTATACGCAAGCTTATATAAAACATTTTAGATAATGCAACAGTATACATCAGGAAACAAAGTTTTGAAGATTATGAGAAAATCTGGCTGAAAGAAGGCCTGTGTTGTAAGAGATTACTGTTGAAATTAATACATCTTGGTCACAATGGAAGATTTATAGTTCATATTACTGTGTGTGTGTGTGTATGTATTTTGGAAATTCAAGAGATGTGAAATAAATCGTTTTTAACAATGGAACTTGAAGTAGATAAAGCTATAAATAATAAAATGTAAATCTTTGGTTTAAAAAAAAAAAAGCCTGAATAGGAAAAGTCAAAAGTGGCCCATCATTACCAGCATCAACATTTAACATCTATACTTCCATGCTGGCACAGGTTGGATGGTCTAACAGAATGCAACGGACCCAAGGACTGCTTTGGCATGGTTTCTATGGCTGGACGCCCTTCCTATCACCAACTACTTTCATCATCATCATTGTTTAACGTCCACTTTCCATGCTGGCATGGGTTGAATGGTTTGACTGAGGTCTGGCAAGCCAGGTGGCTGCAATCCGATCTGGCAATGTTTCTACAGCTGGATGCCCTTCCTAACACCAACCACTCCAAGAGTGTAGTGGGTGCTTTTTATGTACCACTAGCACGAGGGCCAGTCAGGCAGTACTGGCATCGGCCACACTTGAATGGTGCTTTTTACATGCCACCAGCACAGGAGCCAGTCAGGCGGCACTGGCAATGACTACGCTTGAATGGTGATTTTTACATGCCACCGGCATGGGACCAGTTAGCTGGCACTGGCGTCGACCACACTCGAATGGTGCGTTTTATGTGCCTCCAGCATGGGAGTCAGTCAGGCGGCACTGGCTTCGACCATGCTCAAATGGTGCTTTTTATGTGCCACTGGCATAGGTGCCAACCAGGCAGTACTGACATCAGCCACGACAATGACTTCACTTGACTCAACAGGTCTTTTCGAGCACATTTTATTGGCCAATGATTGAAGGGTACTCTTAAATGGACTGGTTATGCTGCACTGGCATAGACCACAGTTACCGTCTCACTTGGCTTGCTGGGTCCTCTCAAGCACATTTTATATATATATATATATATATATATATACCAGATTTTAAAAAAATTTTTAATCTGAAAACCAGGGTTTATATAAGACCAGGTAAAGCTTTAACAGGTTCTCATGAGCTCTTATCTAACGAGAGAAGTGTAGAAGACAGCAAAGACTATCAAGGTCTGTTTATGGAAACATTAATATTGGTAATAAGGTTGACAGAACAGATAACAAAAAAAAACTTGATATTTACATTGATATTCATTAGTTCTATAAATGACTTCCTACTTTTTAACCTAATTAATGAATTGTTCACGGTAAATTTAAGCTTCACTATTTTTCTGTGTCATTATCTTGTTCTCACATTCAAATAAAAATAGATATGGTTGAGGTCACTTCACACCTGTGTAGTTCTGGCTTTGATACCACAGAACAACATTTTGGGAAAACATACTCTTCTACCAGCGTAGCATTGTATTCATACAAATAAAATAGGGGCACAAATTTCAATAAGTGAGCAGCCAAAATTTCTAATAGTTGCTGTTTTAGAAGTGAATTAGGGATCAAGTTTTTGTTAGAACTTTGGTCACGTCAAATATACCCTTTTCTGTTTATGGAACCACAGAGTTCAAAAGGCGGAATTGTGGTAGAATACATTTGATTTTGTATCATATTTTAAAACATATTAATTTATCCTTTGGATCTTTCAAAGGCCAATGAAATAAGAATTTGTAACACAGGTATAAATATTATCCACCATAGTAATTGATAATGCTTTTTAATTAGTTAAAATCAAAAAGATGCAAGTTTAAAACAATCTAGGTGGGATTTTGAATGTTCTGTGTCATATAGTTTTTTTGGTTTTTATTTCTTTTTCCCTCCAGTGGCATCTGTTTGAAAGCTGTTTTAGAATGGTGTTGCCTTGGTAACCAAAGTAAATGAACTGCAGGTTTAAATCTTCGTTCTATGATGATTTCACTGAGTGGCCTTGTGTTGGTGAGCCGAACTACCCTAAAAATCACATTCAACCATCTTAAAAAGGCAGGGGAAGAATACATTGGATAATGTGATCCAAGATATATTATGTCAGGGAAAAAAGACAAGATGGTCATGGCTAGAATGTCCTTGACCACAGGTCTGCTTGATCAGAGTTGACTTGGGTTTAATCCTTTAGCATTTAAACCGGCCATATCAGGTCCAAATATTTTACCTGTTTTAATATAAAACAGGTAAAACAGCTTTTGTCTCTCATACCTACCCAATTATAATTTTAGAAATTTACAATCACGTCATTGAAATCTCAAAGCTTCAAGGTAATGCATAATTAATTCAAAATAGAGTGAATAAATAAGCATTACATTTGACAGTGTAATCAGAATGTTGAAGAGTTAAACACAGTGGAGGTGCAATGGCCCAGTGGTTAGGGCAGCAGACTAGCAGTCAAAGGATCGCGGTTTCGATTCCCAGACCGGGCGTTGTGAGTGTTTATTGAGCGAAAACACCTAAAGCTCCACGAGGCTCTGGTAGGGGATGGTGGCGGACCCTGCTGTACTCTTTCACCACAACTTTCTCTCACTCTTTCTTCCTGTAATTCAAAGGGTCAGCCTTTGTTGTGCCTGTAATTCAAAGGGTCAGCCTTGTCAAACTGTGTCACGCTGAATATCCCCGAGAACTACATTAAGGGTACACGTGTCTGTGGAGTGCTCAGCCACTTGCACGTTAATTTCATGAGAAGGCTGTTCCGTTGATCGGCTCAACTGGAACCCTCGACGTCGTAAGCAACGGAGTGCCAACAAATAAACACAATCCTGCTCTCATATAACTATCCCTGTCCCAAGAATACTTAAAAAGTGCTGCAGTTATTTTCATTAACCTCAACACTGCTTCCTCTTCTTCCTTTGTTTCACTAAAAACGAATAAGCAACAGATTAAAAATACAGAACAAGAAAGAGTTAAAAGTATTGTTGTTGATATAATTACCTTGATCCATAGCAACCACCGATATTGTTTGTACAGATGACAAAATATTTGTCTGTGTCAATAGGGTGGCCTGGTCCGATGAATTTTTCCCACCAACCAGGCTCTGGACTTTTCTATAAAGAAAGAGAAAAAGCAAAGTTTAGCTGGTTTTAAACAGCAGAACTTTTAAGTGTATAAAACCATAAAATAATAATTTCAAATTGGCACAAGGCCAGAATTTTTTCGGGGTGGGGGGAATAGCTGATTACATTGACCCGGTACTCAACTGATATTTATGAGGTCTGATCAATAAGTATCCGGACCGTTGCCATAGTAACGAAGGTAAAGCATACAGGGTGAAGCTGCATGTCACAGATGGATCCTGAACTCTGCTGTGCATGCACACTAAGTTTTAACATCCTACCTCACTTCTGCTGTTTACAGCAGTGCTCGGAAGGAAGGTGTGTAGCGTATGATCGTCACATTGACCATGACAGAGAAAGTTGTCATGGCGATACCTGCTCAGAGGCCTACACAAAGTTCCAGAAAGTGTATGGAGATGAGTGCATGAGCCGCACACAAGTGTACAAATGGTTCAGACATTTCCAAGACTTCCGAAAACATGTTGATATTGATGAACGTTCTGGGAGACCTGCAACCAGCAGAACTGAGAAAAACATCGCAGATGTGCATGCAGTTGTGAGGGGAAATCGTTGAATCACCATCCGTGAGTTATCAGAGGATGAGCAGATTAGTTACAGTTCAGTTCAGTCCATTATCACTGAAGATTTGGGTATGAGACGCATGTCTGCTAAGTTTTTGCCGATACTGCTTTCAGCTGACCAAAAAGACACTCGGGTTTCAGTTGCACAAGATCTCCTTGATTGTGTCAAGAACAATGAAAACTTTGTGTAGTCCTCTGAACTCAGAATGTAAAGAAGGATAACTAAATAAGACACTACTCAGTACCATTTAGTTCAGTGGTGCCTTAAAAAGATGAATTGTTGTGGAACGCCTCTTTGGAAATTTACACCTAAGTTTCAGTTTTTCTTGCACCCATACAATGAATACGTTACCTTGTGACTTCTTGCATGTGAGCTGGCAGACAGGCCAGTGAATATCATTACAGTGTTGTCTCGGTCTTCGTTCAGCTCTCCCCAGGTTTCATAAGCAATGTCTAACTGAGGCAATATTCGACCTCCATATTTCATATAGAAAGGTTGATCATATGTGAATACTTCATAGCCAGACTGAACCAAGTCGTATTGAGGTTCTGGGCCGGATATATTTCTGCAACAATAAAAATATAAAAGTAATCAATACACGAGTTTGATGAGAGATTTGTGAATACCACAGCAAAACAACAAACAAGTAATGTATATGACATCTTGTATCTTTTACTTGTTTCAGTCATTGGACTGCAGCCATGCTGGAGCACCACCTTAACACTAGCATTTAAACTGACCGTATCCAGCCAAAATATCCTACTTTATACTTGAACCAGCCAGATCTGGCATATCATACCTACCCTACAATGTCATTCTAAAAATAAACAATATATAGGCGTAGGAGTGGCTGTGTGGTAAGTAGCTAGCTTACCAACCACATGGTCTCGGGTTCAGTCCCACTGCACGACCAACCACATGGTTCCGGGTTCAGTCCCACTGCGCGGCATCTTGGGCAAGTGTCTTCTACTATAGCCTCGGGCCGACCAAAGCCTTGTGAGTGGATTTGGTAGACAGAAACTGAAGTGCATGTTTGTATGTGTGTGTTTGTCCCCCCAACATCGCTTGACAACCGATGCTGGTGTGTTTATGTACCCGTAACATAGCGGTTCGGCAAAAGAGATGGATAGAATAAGTACTAGGCTTCTAAAGAATAAGTCCTGGGGTTGATTTGCTCGACTAAAAGGTAGTGCTCCAGCATGGCCACAGTCTGAAACAGAC
>NC_068988.1:28626827-28635865 GCF_001194135.2 Octopus bimaculoides
AGTAAACAAATTTGGGAGAAAATGGTGGGAGAAAGATTATAAGCAATACATAGCGTCAGAAGAAAACTTTCGACTGGAAAAAGTAGGAAAGCTGAGACGTTTGAGTTTGATTTATTAGTGGAACGTTAAACGTGTTGACCCATTTTCATTTTTAGAAATGTTACAAGTACTTTGCTGGTATTTGAACAAATCGTAATTACAAGAATTAAAGTTGGTCAACAAAAATAGGAAAAAAAAAAATGACCCGCCGGACCATCAATGTATTGCTGGTCGTTTGGGGGGGGGGGCACACCATGAGTAATGTGGACTAACATATATTTAAAGACGGTTGAAAGGCCTTTTATTATAGGTCTGCTCAATCAGGGGATGACATCTGGCTAAATAACTTCTCCACTGACATAGTTTACACACAGTACAAAGAAAATAGGACACAAGAAAGTTTATAACGCAGTCCATTTGGTTGTTTCCTATTTTAACGCCGTAAAAAAACACAAAATGAAAATACAGTACTTTTATTAATGAACATTTTCGTGTAAGTGCTGTATTTACTCCTGAATAAGTCGCACTCGTGTATAAGTAGCCAAAAAGCTATGGACTTTCACTTTCTGACTAAAATAAATGAACGAATAAAGTAGAATTTCCATTGACATAATTGCAACGTATAACCTTCGAAAATTTAATCGCTGCATAAGTTCGTTAAGAAAAAACAAATAAAAATAAAACAGAATTTATTTATAAAGTTATGAGGAAACAAAGTGGATGTGTGTTAGTAGAGCACAGACATACTCGGGATATTGAATTATTTGCTAAATGTTATTAGCTGGTCATTGTTATATACAAGCCCCCTTACCACACTGTAAATATAAAAATCCTGGTTTCAGTCTTTTGTTGAACTGCTAGATTACGAGGACGTAAATACACCAACATCGGTGGAGGGACAAACACACACACAAACATATATATATGACGGGGCTTCTTTCAGTCTCCGTCTACCAAATCCACTCACAAGGCTTTGGCAGGCACGAGGCTATAGTAGAAGACACTTGCCTAAGGTGCCACGCAGTGGTATTGAACCCGGAACCATGTGGTTGGGAGGCAAGCTTCTTAGTCCCATTTCTCTGTAATATAAACAGATTGGCTGCTTACAAGGATTGGTCAAATAATGTGAAAGCTTCTGGCAATTATCCAATAAGATTCGAAAATTGATGAAGACGCAATTCATCATTCTTTCTGTATTTTTTTTTTAAATCGACGGAGAAATAGTTAAAATTGCGGTACTACTAAAGCAGCGCGGACCCGAACGCGCAGTCGCGCGTCCGCGCTAGCTAGTCTTGAGTGATCGATCCTAACCCTAACCCTATCCCTATCCCTAACCCTGTCCCTAACCCTATCCCTAACCCTAACCCGCGTGTGCAAATGAATACGTGTTTAGGGTTAGGGTTAGGAATAGGGTTAGGATCGACCACTCACGACTAGCTAGCTAGCACTGCTTTAGTAGTACCTAAAATTGCTATGTTTGTATTTCTCCTACACATATATAAGGCTGTGTGTATTAAAAACACTAATCTTTAATATATACATACTAGCATACCCGTGTCGTCAAAAATTCCAACATATTTATTATTGATAGGAAATGGAGCGTGTAAGCAACAAGCAGAAAGCATTGAGAAATGTCAGCAACAAACCGATAAATTAAGTACTGGTATCTATTTGTTTGACTAAATCATGCGGTACTCCAACATGGTTGCAATCCTATAACTGAATTTAAATGCGCAAAAACGACAAATAGTAATCAAATAAAGGATTTAATATACGCAAAGAAACAATATTTATTGTAAACAGTTGTCAGTTACTTTGAAATTCGGTCACTGGTAGCGTATTGAAACTGACAGCTCGAAAAACCTACGGCAGACCTCTCTTCGAAGCCACTATATATATATATATATATATATATATATATATATATATATATATATATATATATATAGTTATATAATTCTTCGCGTTCAAAGATAAGGAGGAGCAGCAAATTTTTAAGTGGTGATGTAAACAGAGAATTGAACAAGAGGATATGGGGGATTTGGGGCAAATATGTAGGCTTTTGTCGTGGCGATGTTTTATTTTCTTGTTTTGGTGTTCCTCATCCGTTGCAGTTGCTCTGGTCTTCTCAAAATTGCTTGCAGTGGTCTAGATGCAACCTTGCCACACATCTCTCTGCTCTGGGCCTCCCTCCCACTACGTAGGGTCCATCTCTGCCTGGGCGGGTTGCGTTTCAGCTAGTCTTATACCCCTCCTCCGTCACCCACATATATATTACACACTCGCATAGAAATAAAACTACGAGTAAACCATGTGCGTATGTGTGTGTGTGTAGAAAATCAAAATAATGGTCGGAATTAGCAGAATATTGGCAATTGAAAACACTACTGACACTAAACAAGACTTTATACATGCATATGTCCACGTTTGCATTTTTAGTTTGTTTACTTTTTGGCAGATATAAGCAATACAGAAAAAAATAATAATAAAAATAGATACAGAACGAATTCCGAAGTTGTCTTACGTTCGAGAAACGCAGGGAAATTCTGTTTCCATTCCTTTAAAAAGTAAATTGTTTCCGTTTGTTTCTTCTGTTTCTTTGACTTGCGAACTTTTTTGCTTGTAAGCTGTGACTGGAAGATGCCTTTTGGAAGCTTGGAAAGTTGAAGGAATTGATCGTCGTTGGCATTGAGATATATTTAACAACGATCGACTCAGCTGTCGAAGACAGAGCTGAACAGAAGTCATTGTTGTTGGCTGAAAGAAGTTAAAGTGGACGGATGTTCTTGGTGGGGAAAAAGTTTATATATGACAGATAAATAGACAAAGGGAGAGAATTGTGTGTGAGGGTGCGTATATATAAGGGAAAGATAGAGAGAATGTGTATGATAGAGAGGGTGACGGGGCGGGAGTGTGAAAGAGTGACAGAAAGACAGTGTGTGAAGAAGAGAGAGACAGAGAGTGTGTGTGTGTGTGTGTGACAGAGAAAGAGAGTGTGATCAAGAGAGTATGTGTGACAGAAAGAGAGAGTGTGTGAAAGAGTAATGGAAAGAGATAGCGTGGCGAAGAGAAAGAGTGTGTGACAAAGAGAGAGAGAGAGAGTGACAAAAAAGAGCGGGAGCTTGTATGTGTGAAAGAGTGTAGTGAAGAAAGAGAGAGTGAGTAGGTGACAGAAGGAGAAAGTATGAGAGAGGGAAAAAAAAGAAAATGAGAGCGAGGCGAGGAATGTTCAGTTCAGTTTGTGTTTATGAAATTAACAAGTGTGTGAGATTTCGAGTGTTTATTAGATAGAAGATAAAGAAGCGAGGGAAAATAACTGCAGGGGAAAAGTTAATGAAGAAGTGTGGTTGGAGTGTGTGTAAGTTTTAAAAATAATTCCTAAGAGAAGTGTGTGTAAACGAAGCGAAGAAAGATCTTTTGTATTTATTAAAGACAGAAAGGAAAAGAAAGTGAAGATATGTATTATTTTGTTAGGAGAAAAGTGTAAGAATGACGCCGTGAAGTGATAAGCAAATGTTTCTTTCGAAAATGAACGATATATTACTTTCGTAAATAGATAAATCCCATATACAAAGTGAGAAGTTCTATTGTTGTCTCTGATCACCCCCTTATTTGAGTTTAGTTGTACCCTCTGGTCGGTGACTCATTTACTCTGCACAAATTTCTGTTGCCTAATATAATTTGTATCTACACAATACACATACATGATGTGTTAGAGCTGCTGTAGTTCATAGAACTGGATGGGTACAGTAAATATTTCCTGCAGACCCAATGGTGGAGTGAAAGGTGACGCTGAAGCTGACTGGTTGGCTTTGAACAGGTTCATAAATAATCGAAACTAATGACTACTCAGTACATCACCATCTGTGTCACCCTTACAGACTTGATAATATCACAATAAATTGTATTAAGATAATAATAATAGCTTCAAATTTGGGCACAAAACCAGTAATTTTTAAGAAGTGGGAATTAATTGCATATTTTATGATTTACGTTTTCGTGTTTTTGAAATAACGGACTGCAGTTAAAGTTTCATAGTATATATTTGAAAGAATTACAGAAACTCGGTGATTTGTCATTAAAGTTAGGAACATCTAGGACTTATAAAATGAGTATTCACTCAGTAGCTGGTCTGGAGCCATAAAAAAACAAGGAAGAACCAGGAAATACCTGACAAGGCCCATAAAGTGGCCTCGTTCTACCTCGCAAAATTTCTCCAGGTAATCTTGGGCGGAAGTAAAGAATACGTACACCACCAAAAACCTCTGAGTGTACGTATTCTTTCCTTTCGCCAGGCCTTCTATGAGTGTGCTTGCCTGCATGTGTGTGAAGGTGTGTGTGTCTGTACATGCGTGTGTGTTTGTTGTGCGTGTTGTGTAAGCTGAAGCCCGCAGAGTGAAACCGCTTGGAACAGATTGACCGTCAACTCTGCTGTGCATGCGCACTAAGTTTTAACGTTCTAGCTCACTTCCGCTGTTTACAGCAGTACTTGGAAGGAAGGTGTGTAGTGTGTGATCGTCACATTGACCATGAAAGGGAAAGTTGAGCAGAGAACCGGCATCAAAAGCTTGGCGATACCTTCTCAGAGGCCTACACAAAGTTTTCAAAAAGTTTTCCTTGCTCTTGACACAATCAAGAAGATCCTGTGCAACTGAAACTCTTATTCATGAGCAGCACAGGCGTGTTTTTTCAATCCTGCTAGGGACCTATACTCTTTTGTACAGGATGTGGCAATGATGGGCACTTCTTGCAGCAGGTGTTCAGAGAGCTGACCACCCACGTTGATACATGCTGTCATTCCGTCATGAAGTTTTTCTTTTGAGTGTTTTCCCTGTTTCGGTTACGGCCAGCCATAGTATGCAACATATGCAACGCATAGCAAAAATGTTAACTGAGATGTTGAAAAATTCAAGCGTTGGCCGTGCTTGAAGCTTTTTAAAGCGAGGAAAAGTCTTGCACATTCTCCAAACAACGAATATATTGGCCCCCTAATAAAAAAAAAACCTTGTCTTCATCATTGAATGCAAACAAAGTCGTAGGTGTTACATCAGTTTTCCTTCCCCAAAAGAGATGGTTGATCAAAGACGAAGTATCTTTCACTCCAAACTGATGGATGGTTGTTGACTTAACTGAGTTCAGCCGCCCTTTGACATATCTTGATTTCTGTCCTGCAAGGTCTCCAACAAAAACCACTCATTTTACCAAGCCGACTCGATACGTTCGCCGATTTAGTCGCCCCTGCTCCAACCACGTGACAGGTTGTACCAGGTTACAAGTTACCAGTAGCAGTAAGAGTGACTTGAATTATATTGACTGACTAGCAGAGATACCCGGCGTTGCCCGTGTTACATGCAATTGAAGAATGAGACTTTTCTGTTATATTTTCTTTAAGGAACTGGAATACCTATGATTCGAATTTCATCAAAATTGCACATGAGGCTTCTTTCCCTCTTTACACACCCTAAAAAAATTCTAATCATGACACATTTATCCCATACTAATGATCTTTATGCGCATATTCCAAAATTCCAGTCTTCTGGAACCTATAAAAAGGATTTTGCTCATATAAAATGGAGCTCATGGAGCTCTAAAATGTGGGAATGAAGGCCCCTGTTGGGGGTGGGGGTGTTAATGTCAACCAGAGAAGTTGAATTGTTGGGAATGTTTTTAACTTGGGTCTTATAGTATGCCTGTATATATGTGAAAGTATAGTTTCACTTTAATAGTTTCAGTATGAAACTCCTGGCAACCAATATCTTTATACCCAGTCCGCCACTAATCGAGGGTGTTACGTTCCCAAAACCCCCAGCGATAGGTGAAAATCCGCGAAGTAGAAACAGTACTGTACTCTATGTTTTTTTAAAATTAGTTTCATAATTTTTATATATTTATTTTATTGTAAATACAAAACAACACTACAGAAGAATCGACGTAAGCTTAAATAATAAACCGCGATAGGTGAGCCGCGATATGGCGAGGGATTACTGCATATGAATCAATTTACACGTCCTTTACATTGGACAGATGCAGTGTTGCCGGAAGAAAAAATTCTGTTGTAACAAGAAACACGTTTTTTTATATAATTTTACTTATGTCTAATGAGTCCTCATTACCCCGAAGAATTTAATTTTTACCCCACTTGGGGTAATTTATCCCGGTTCTCCGACCCTTGAATTAACCCCTTCAATGCGGTGCTTTAGCTTTGTTCTGTAGCCAGTTACATTCCGAAATCGGTTACTGCAAGTTTTGAATAATTTTAAGAACAATTTTGCTTGCATGGACTATGAAATCATTGCATCTTCGTACATTGCTGCCGTAGACCATGTTTAAAATTCCTGGTGTAAATTATCTTCTGAATTATCTTATATTTTGTATTTGTGTCGGCATTCGTTGTCTGTGTAAACGTGAGAAGAAAAAACCCAATGTATTTTTGATTATAGATAATGGCGAATTAATTGTAAAAAGAGGAGAGTCTAAATGCCCTTCTAAATAGGAATTTTACCATAAGTATTTTGTATGTGTGGACATCTATACATTTTGTATCTGTGTGCCCATGTAACATCAAAATGTTTAAGCGTGACAAAGATAATATATTCGTAATCACGGATGAGAGGAAAATTTAAATGCTTTTCTCAGTAAGAACTTTTACCATCTCTAATTTGCGGGGATATTTGCTGTCTCCATGTAACATCAAAATAGATTGGTGTGACAAGAATAATGTATACGTACTCACGAATACCTTCTTTTATCGTTTATCTTTCACTTGTTTCAGTCTTTGGACAGCTGCCACGCTGGAGCACCACCTTGAAGGGTCTAGTCCGGGGGTTCTCAACCATTTTTTTAATCTATGGACCTCTTTTATTAATATTTTATTCTAGTGGACCCCTGTAACTATTCTATGTTTAAAAACTAGTTTTTAAAAATTTCTTTCCAAATTCCTATTTGATTTTTCACACAGTAACGTGTGTAGGTTGAACTACGTAAAATGTTATGGAAAGAAACGTAGCTGTTTCTCGAAATACATGGTGCCACTCTAGCGTTCGGTCTACCGCAGAATCCTACTTTAGCGTGCAGTCAACTGCAGTATCCTGTCTACGCTGTGAAATTACTTTTAGCGTGCCGTCTGCTTTTCTTACCCTTTTACACTTTAGCGTGCGATCTACCTCCACTATGAGAACTTTATACTACAGGATGATAAAAACAAATTGAATAATGTTGAATAATGGTTTATTAATAACTTAAACTTAAATCTTAATTAACGATACTCACTTCATACATAATGTTCTTCATGATTCACTGTAAAATGGCGATAACCCATGGCATTTAGATTAGAATATACGGGCCATTACTTAATTATTGAATCTTTTTCACATTCCCGCTCAATGATTGGTCATAGAGTGTTTCTGTCACGCCGTTGCACATAGAAGTATCGACAGTCAGAGCTTTGTTTCAGACTAAAGACCCACGGACCATCAATTCTACGTCCATGGTTCCTGTTATTTTGTACATCTACGTAATTTTCTTGAGCAAGAGGAGCATTGTCGCCATTTAGCAGTCTCCCACGATTGTATTTCCGTCAACCAGCAAATCTTGAATTATTGATACCTGACAGCTCGAAGACTAAGCAGGGAGTTGAAGAGATCTAATTACGGTGTTGTAGGGAATAGTTTGTGTTACAGAAGATTAACTACAATGAAATAGAGAACGGCAAGAGTAGCATAGCCAGACTGTGTGCTGTCTGGAGCAACCTTTGAGTTTGCTGCCTTGCACTGGGCCCTCAAGACTATACGAACTTATGCAGCAAACCCAAAAGAACCGCCCCTAAACATAGAGGGGACAAACAAGGACAGACAAAGTGATTAAGTCGATTACTGGTATTTAATTTATCGACCCCGAAAGAATGAAAGGCAAAGTCAACCGCGGCGGAATTTGAACTCAGAACGTAACGGCAGATGAAATACCGCTAAGCATTTCGCCCGGCGTGCTAACGTGTCTGCCAGCTCGCCGCCTTCTGAAAAGTAAACTAGGTTCAGCACAAAATGGGTCTTAACTTTCACACTAGCAAGAACTATATTAGTAAATTTTATATTTGAGAAGGTCATGTGACACTGTTAACGTCTAGAAAACAGCCCTCATCTAGCAGCTTCATGGTAAAGGAGGTTACGTTAAGTATTCTTTGCAGATTTTGGGGTAACGTGTTATTTTTAGAAATATGTTGTTTTCCCTGCCTTTCTTACTAGTTAGTATCTGGTTTCGTAACATTTATACAAAACTGTCTAGCTTTTTATCAGTAATGTGTACCAAGTGTTGGACTCATTTGGGTTAATTTTGACATTAACATCCCCACGATTTTCACTAAGAAAAAAAAAATTTACAGTAGACTACAGAGAGTCACGTGGAGACGAAATGGTTGTACTTCGACCGGGAGATCCAAGACTGGGACAGTATAGCCCTTTTCCTTTAAGTTAAGACGATCACACACACACACACAGATATATATATATATAAGGAACGACCGTGCGAACTCAAAAAAGGAGAAATGGTGACGAATGGAAAAACAGAGGACTCCTTTTATTTAAACGTGTCACACGGTCGAACACACAAATATATATATCAATGATGATATACAAAATATGTTATGCTGATGCGACGACGGCGGTGGTCATCGTTGGCTGGACGAAGCTGTTGAAGTGGTCGCTGGCTGATTGTTGCTGCTGCTGTCGTGTGGTACACGGAGCAGTCTCTAAGAGAAACTGGACCGAGACGAATTTGCTGGGTATGAGTTGATCTATTTAAGGCGTTAAGGGGGCTCCAAGACGGTAGTAGGAAAACACTATCACGTGACCTTATTAAGGGCTGTGATTGGTCAGTTTGCGTTCTGGCGGGAACGGTTCGAAGAAGTTGCCGATTCGAATAATGATCAGTCACGTGATGACAAGGTTGATGTTTTCCGCTACGTCCGCGTTTGTCTATATTTAAATGAGAAGAATGGCGATAGC
>NC_068988.1:28635875-28647878 GCF_001194135.2 Octopus bimaculoides
ACACACACACACACACACACACATATATACATACACGTTTATATATTTGTTTTGCAAGATTCTTGATGTGAAATAGTGTGTTGAAACAGATATTGTTGTATTTTGTATTTGGGGATGGTCATGCTGCCAGTTTAGCCAATAAAAACACACGCACTATATATTTGGTGCTAATTTGCTTCAGCCTTATATTACATTAATCGTATTTTTTCGTACATTAAATACGATTAATGTAATATAAATCTGAAGCAAATTAGCACCAAATATATAGTGCGTGTGTTTTTATTGGCTAAACTGGCAACATGACCATCCCCAAATACAACAATATATATATATATATTCTTGGTAGTCTTCCGAAATTGCAGTCTTGGTGGTCTTCCGTAATTTTTTTTCCTTAGTGAAAATCGTGCGGGTGTTAATATCAAAATTTACCGCAAAATAAGCACGTGCTTGGAGCATCAAAGAAAGGACATGCCACCACAGAACCAGTAAATGGTTTTACAGCATAAAAGAAATCACTTTAAACTTGCTAAAAGAATATTTGGGATATATATACATACACACGCAACATACAGAGAGAGAGAAAGGGAGAGACATTACACATGTTCAAACAATTGGAACATAATTAGATACACAGACACATAAACAGAGAGAGAGATAGAGAAACATTAAAGCGTCTGATGTCAAATAAGTCAGCGTCTCAGCGATGCCAAAACGGCTGCGCCGAAACGTCTCGTATTCCATCTTATTTCACTAAATACGTATTTGAAGAAGATATATTGTATTTTAATCTCATTTCACTCTGACATCAGTGACATCTATGTAACAAAATTTATTATCAGTTGTAGTTGTTGACGATAAGCTCAAACTTTTCCATAAAATCTCGCAAACATTGCAGTGAAATAAAAAAACCTGAACTTCAAGCACGTAAACTTTCCATGTACCTTTTAAATTACAGCGCCGCCACCGCCATCTCGATATTGATGACAAAGACTATCATCTGGAACACCCGAAAGAATGTATCTTTTCGATTTGTGTTGAATAGTTTATCGGTCAAAAGAAACATTAGACGTTTTGTTTGACCTATTTCACTTACATCTGATATTATCTCTCTTCTCTGAGATAATTCACTGATTCAGATATTTGTTCTTGGTATTGTAGGCCACTAAACTATCTACTAATTTCTACTAAGTTCAGTATTTCACTACTGAATTTATATCGGCTGTCTTGTTTCTGAGCGCAGCACATAGCTTATAATAAAGATAGGATATCACTATACAGGCATACCTCACCTACATCGTTAATTGGTTCCAGCAGACACGACTAAAGTCGAATTAACTTGTTTCTTGGCTAGGCTAGGCCGAATTTACTTGTCTCGAGGCTAAACCGATAATAACCATTCCCAGTCCTGTACTTTATTTATGAATGCATTGTCAATAATAAATATTTGATTTTAAAAAAAAACTATTTAAAACTTACAAACAAATAATTTTTTAATACAGTACAGTAAAAAAAAAGTAATCTAAATTTGCGAATAACAAGTTGGCGGTGTTTACTGTGCATCGCAGACGCTTTATGAATGCAGTTTGCAATAAGACATGGTAAAATATGAGCTCCGAAAGACCGATAAATAAGACAACGTAGCTGATTTCATGATTTCGTTCACTAAGCTACACTACTTTATGGTGTGTATCTTAACGTTTACTAGTTCCCTACGGTTTCACGAAGAAATCGATAATTGACCACTGAAATTGAGGCATTGCTTGAAAAGATTTTAACTGACTATTTTTATGAATAAATTCAGAAAAATCTCTCTATAGCGCTCTCTCTCTCTCTCTCTCTCTCTCTCTCTCTCTCTCTCTCTCTCTCTCTCTCTCTCTATCTATCTATCTACCTGTATGCACGTAGTTTTACTATTATTTGAAACGCATTTGGAACAAAACGTAAAAACGCTGTGGTAACAGCTACAGTACGAAACAACTTTTAACTGAAATATTTACAAGATCCTGAAATAAGAGCGAGATAAATAGTATAGGATGTTACATCCTGGTGTTAAATAACTTGCATCCCATAGCTAAATAACTTCATAACAGATACAGTATATAAAACCATAGCTGTTGAAGCTAGGATAGAGGATCTTTCTGAATTGAAAAGTGGTGTCCGTCAATTCATAAAGATCCAGGATTGACTCTGTAACCGTAACCACAGCAATAGATAACTTGTTCAAAGTTACTTGATGCAAGTTCAGTTGAACTTATTTAAAATGCGTTTCCCGAGCAAGTGACGTAAGAGAAAATATCAAATATCAACAGTCATTCAATTTCCATCGTAAAAGACAAGCTTTCAGACGGATAACGTATTTGATGATTATACCCGTTTATTTATTTATCTATTATCCAATCATTGAAATAATAACTGATGTTAAATAGACACACTAATTATAAGATGTCGTCTGCATTCAGCTAACAGGTGAATTGCAAAACAAAACGTTTCTTTGTATTTATAATGAATTGTCAACTCTTTACAACGCGTTCTTCTTGCTATCTTGTTCATTTGATGAAATTTCTGGTCTCACATTTTCGTTTTCAGCGATTAAGTTTTTATTTTGTGCTTTGGTTTCAATCTCGCCTATTGTCCATATATGAATTCATTCGTTATTACTAAATTTTACTGGTTTCATGTGACGAATGAGCCAGATGTTTTCGCCAAGCGGCTCGAATCTCTAACCTGATTTCACTATCTGATAATGGCTTTGAGAAAAGATTAAATTCTCTTCAGCTGTTAACCTAGCGAAGTATTTTAGCTATGTTAAAAAAATTGTTTCTAATGACATATCAACTTAGGCGAAAAATAAATGAGATATCAATTTAAAAGTAAGTTTCGTTTTCTGGTAGTTTAACATTCTAGTTCGTGTTCATCGTTAAGGCTTTTATCTGAAACATATAAAGTTTCCTCTTCCCGTTACCAAAAAACTAGAGAAGAAAATATAAATAAAAGAAACCTTAGCATACAAAATAATATTCGGTTTTATTGAAATAATTAGGGTGATATGATCATTATCACAACTGTTTTTCATTTGATACGTTCGACCTTTAGTTCTCAACTACGAAGAAAAACGTGAAGAGAAGGATTTTTTTGGCTTTGTTTTCTTTTCTAAGCAATGAATAATCCTACACAGAGATTTTATTATTTTCTGTGATATCAGTACATAATCTATAGTACCCTTCATACTTTTATCTAACCTCGTAGAGAATGTTAAAAAGTGAAAGTAACTTGATATCCTGGCAGATTGTTTTCTGCGCATTATCTGTGCGCGCGCACGCGTATATATTTGATTAATTCAACGATATAAATTCCTTTTAAAAGGGTGTAAGCATCCAAGTTATATTCAGTGTATCAGTGAAAAACCAAAAGATGTTGGCTTCGCATTGATGGATATGGGTAAATCATCAAAGCCTTGGGCCGACCAAAGCCTTGCGAGTGGATTTGGTAGACGGAAACTGAAAGCCCGTCGTATATATGTGTGTGTGTGTGTCTGTGTTTGTCCCCCCACCATCGCTTGACAACCGATGCTGGAGTGTTTACGTCCCCGTAACTTAGCGGTTCGGCAAAAAGAGACCAATAGAATAAGTAGTAGGCTTACAAAGAATAAGTCCTGGGGTCGATTTTCTCGACTAAAGGCGGTGCTCCAGCATGGCCACAGTCAAATGACTGAAACAAGTAAAAGAGTAAAAGTGAATTTATGTATGAGAAAAAGAAAACGGATTAATTGACATATAGACATCAATTTGGCAAAAGTAAAGAATACGCACAGCCTGTGTTTAAGGTTTAGGGTTAGGGTTTTTGTTACGCCGAAAACGGATGGTGTACGTATTCTTTATCTCCGCAATAAATCTATTAAAATAAATTCAATTCCGAACAATATCAAACTCATAGAACCTACAATCGTTTCCATGTCCAATTGATTCAAATTAGAGAAATTAAATTAAATTAAAGATTCATATTGAATATAGTTACTTGAGCATTTCGTCAGGGTAAGAATTTGATAGAAAAAGAACTACATCCCAATGTATTGGCTGATCATTGATAGACCCAGTCTTAAATTTAGATATGTGCGCTTACGGTGTGGGGGCGGAGTCCTGGATTTTTTGCGGGGTGTTGCCCAAAAGTTTTGAAAAAAATACGATATAAGTGGAATATCAGCCATTACTTATCAAAATTAATCGATTTTTTTTCTTGAGGCCTATGACTCATAAGGCTGGTTACCCGCTTTCCATGAGATATAAGTGGCCGGGATCTCAACATGCCCCATAATAGGATACCAGTTAGTTACAGGGTTCAAGACCAGTAATTTTGAAGAGAAGAGATAAGCCGATTACATCGACCCCTGTACACGTGTGCACATAGATATATATGTTATACGACACACAGTTCCAGCTATCAAATTGACTCACAAGGCACAAACCAGTCCAGGGCCATAGCAGACGACACTTGCCTAAGGGGACTGAACTCCAAACGACGTCATTACCAAGCCAGCTTCTTAACCACACAGCCTTGTCAGTGCCTATTAAAAGGTTTCTGAGGAGGGATATTTTTAGTAATCAAAGCATTACAAATAAGATCAAGATCGAATCGTGCTTTCAAAGCCCTTTCTACTTATTCCCTTTGTTCTGTCTTCCTCTCTCTGCTCTCTCTCTCTCGTTTTGTTTTATTTTTCTCTCATCTGTTCCATTTCTTTATTTCTGTTCTGCAGATGTGAATGAAATATATTTATTATTGACGAACTATGAATAACACACAACGTTTCCTTTATACACAAGCAACTCGCCCGCTAATTTCAGGCTGTGTAGAAAAATCTGAGAAAGACCCTAAAATAATCGACTACAAAAATGTTTTCCTACGTCCAACATTCAAGGAAAGTATTGTGTGTGAAGCATATGACATGAAAATTCCAGCTTATACTGTAGAGGTTGATTCAGGTAAATATAAGTTAAATGATTTGAATAACTTAAGCACACTTCTACAGGCAGTGAAGGTATATGGCCTAGTAATTAGAATTATTATGCTCACGATCATGTGGTCGCTGTTTTAGTTCTCAAACATGTGGTGCTCTAGAGCAAAACTCTTGCAGTGAGTCAGAAATGCTAATTTTGTTGCTGCGTTGTAGCACAGTCATGCTATAACAACTCCAGCCAATCAGAGCTGGGTGTGTATCAATACGAGAGGCAGTTCTTTGCCCATGAAGAGAAGCGAGAGTTTTAATTTAATTAGCAAATAGACAGCAGAAAAGTAACATCACTCTTTCGACATGGAACAGCAACTTTGTTTTGCACACCAACTTTGCATTTGCTAGTTCTGAATTATATCACATTTCTCTTTCAATATGGAACAGCTCTTTGTTCTTCACATCAACTTTGCGAGGCTTACTCTGAATTATATCAGCTCTTGACTTATCACTAAATCTATTGTTCAAACATAAGTGATAAAAGCTTTCCCAGACTCACACACACACAAGTTACACATCTTACTACTTGTCAATTGTTGTTAATTAAAAAATATTTTTGCCTTCTGATATTTTTCCTTTTACCAACTTCCACACTATAAATTATCAACAACACTCTCACTACACTGGTGACACTATAAATGCACTCACACTGAAATTGTAGACACAACAAATGAACACTCTCACTACATTGGTGGCTTACTACTCTCTTTATTTCAGTTTACTTTAGTCACTCAGATATAAATGAGTAACACCGCCATAATTAGCACTCCGTCAGTTGTGTTGATGAGGATTCCAGTTGACCCAATCAATGGAACAGCCTACAAGTGAAATTAATGGTGCAAGTGGTTGAGTGTTCCCCAGACACATTCTTAATGTAGTTTTCAAGGAGATTTAGCAAGATGCAGATGTGACAAGGCTGGTCCTTTGAAATATAGGTACTACTCGTTTTTTTTTTTTTTTTTTTTTGTCAGTTGCATGAACTGGGACAACATGAAATAAAATGTTTTGCTCAAGGACACGACACACTGCTGCGAATCAAACTCACAATCTTAAAGCCATAAGCTGAATACCCTATCCATTAAGCAATGCACCTTGAACCCCACCTGCCTTACTGGTTAATGAGTGAAGTCTCTCTTGAACATTGGATGGTAAATCCAATAATTTTGTTTTCCTCTCAAAAGTTTTAATGTATTTTTTCTTATTTCCTTCTTCTGTGCAGATAGTTTCTGGAAATTCTTATATTCTAACCAATGGAAAGATTGCTGTATGATACGTGTAAAGCCTGGCTTTCTGAATACCGATTTGACCACGACATTAGCAAGTTTATTGAAGAACAAAAAAATATCAAGTCATAAAACTGTTGGCTTTATTAAATTTAGATCAAGCGATATTAAGGAAGTGAAGCCACAGGTAGGCTGGCTACTTTAAGTTTCCTACATTTTTGCCTTTTGTTTGTCCAAAGAAACATCCATTCTTGTTTTCAGACTTTTAGTTTGTCCTACTTTCATATGTTCGGAGTGAAGTAAATGTAATGGATATGTGCACAAAATAAACGACAGGAGAAAAATAATGATTGAAATCACTAGCATAGCTTGGGGGGCAGTAGGGGCAGCACTTTTAAAGGGGCGCCACTTTTAGGTCTGCTGTAGGCAATATGTGTTTTTTTGTGGAGTCTGGGAGTGGCAAATGGAAGGGCTGCCCCAGGCGGCACACACTCTAGCTATGCAAGACACTTGCCCAAGGTGCCATGCAGTGTGACTGACCCTGGAACCATGTGGTTGGGAAACAAGCTTCTTACCACACAGCCACAACTGTACCTATAATTGTCCAATAAGTTTTTGTCAGTCAGAAATTAAATGGCCCATGTATAGTAGGTAAACAGAGCATGTAGCTGGCAGTGAATTCACACTATTGACAAAGCTCAAAGAGGCAGAAATGCACATGTAGCACTCTTTAGGATATTTGTTATGTAAGACTCTCAAAAAAAAAAGACATTTAGGTAAATTACATAGGTTTCAACTAAGAAAATTTGCCTTGTATAATTTATAGACAGTTCTGTGCTTGCTTGCAGGTAACACCTATCATAGCTGCCTGCCAGTCTCTTCCCTCAAGATCTCTGCGTGTAACTACAAAGCTTACATGAGACTTTGATATTCATTACATAACATAAGGAACGCATAACTCAAATTTAATAAGTGGCACAACACTATAAAATGACAGATAATAGAGAGCTGTTTTAAGATACCAATCAGTGACATAATGCAATTATCACAATATTTTTGCCTGCTACTAATATATTTATGTCATTAAATATGTCCATAAGAGATATCATCTGCTAATGAATACTACAGTAAATTTGCTCTTTGTGACATATCTGCATTAAGTATGATACATAGATTGTTATTTTAATTTAATACTGCTTCTGTTGCTTATAAGAATTCCTAGTTGAAACTATTTCACTTCTCATTCTCTAGAAAGATCATTGGGAAAGGCTTGAAGAATGTAGCAATTTCTAATTTTCATTCTGTCTCAAAATATATGTTTTTGTAGCACTTCAAAAGAATTCAATACTTTCCATTTTTCCAACTTCAAATAAAAGTCATAGTTCATTTTCATTCCTTTGATTATATACTGTATGGACATTCTGTCTTGTTTTTATTTCAGAAATATGGAACAATACGTTTAGAATTTACATATTTTGGCAGAAATACCCAATACGTCGGAAGGAGTAAATCAGAAGAATTTAGAAAAGAGCATTACACAGCGAAAAAAACCAAAAGTTTAAAATCTAGGCTGGAAAGTAACCTCACATATCAGCTACAAAGACAGCGAGAAATTATACAGAATAGAATAAAATTAAGTGAATTTTCGGAATACGATAAAATTAAATCAATCAGATTAATTAATGCTAATCTCTCACATTTTCATTGTTCTGAGCCAATTAACCTTCGAGATGTTTTAGACACTGGTGATTCACCAAAGGAAAAATTGGCATCAGTTTTCAAGCCAACTGCTACTACTGTTCAGAAGACCATCAAAAGTCAACCAATTCTTCAGCGTCCAAAGCATACCCGTGAAACGAAGGGCAAGGGTAAAGACCCACAACACGATGAAAGCTTGTTTAATCAAACATATTTACAACCAATAAGTAGCCACAATATGTCTTTTAAAATTCTAGGTTTGTGGAAGTTACGTCTTATTTTGCAGCATTGTTTGCCTCTTAAAATTTGTTTATCATAAAACTAACTACTACTACTACTACTACTACTACTACTACTACTACTACTACTACTACTACTACTACTAATAATAATAATAATAATAAAATGATTTCTTTATTAACCATAAGGGTTTACATTAAGAAAAACATTATGGACAGCATAGATGCAGAAGTGGCTATGTGGTAAGTAGCTTGCTTACCAACCACATGGTTCCGGGTTCAGTCCCACTGCATGGCACCTTGGGCAAGTGTCTTCTACTGTAGCCTCGGGTCGACCAAAGCCTTCTCTCTGTCCCTATTTCCATACCCCCTCTTTCTGTTTACGTGTGTGAATATATTACATTATTCTTTTACTTGTTTCAGTCATTTGACTGCGGCCACGCTGGAGCACCGCCTTTAGTCGAGCAAATCGACCCAAGGACTTATTCTTTTGTAAGCCTAGTACTTATTCTATTGGTCTCTTTTGCCGAACCACTAAGTTACGGGGGATGTAAACACACCAGCAATGTTGGGGGGACAAACACACATATATACATATATACGACGGGCTTCTTTCAGTTTCCGTCTACCAAATCCACTCACAAGGCTTTGGTCGGCCCGAGGCTATAGTAGAAGACACTTGCCCAAGGTGCCACACAGTGGGACTGAACCCAGAACCATGTGGTTGGTAAGCAACCTATTTACCAGAATCATTAGCACATCAGACAAGATGCTTATAGGCCTTTTGTCCATCTTTACGTTCTGAGTTCAAATTCCACTGAGATTGACCTTGCCTTTCATCCTTTTAGGGTCGATAAAATAAGTACCACTTGAATAATAGGATCAAGGTATTTGACTAGCCACCCCCACCAAAATTTTAAACCTTGTGCCAATGGTAAAAAGATTTTCTCTCCAAATTTTTAATCAAGCATTTGTTTTTATGATTTTCTTTTCTTGTTTAGGAAGCATAATTCGACACGAGGATAAACAAAAGACTCTTGGCTATAAAGTACGAATGTCTAAACTATTTCTTAGTGATAAACTCCTTAATAAAACCCATAACATGTTAGAGAAGACTGTCTTAGATGCTGAGCTGAGACCCAAACACAAATCTGTTGATCTTCCAACGGAAACTAAGATTGTTGAAAGTGTGGGCTCCACCATCAGCTATAGCAAGTGGAAAAACTTTTCTGAACTGGTTTATGGCATCGTAGGCAGTCAAGAACTCCTTCGTACATTACTAAACAGTCATCCAGAGTGTCCAAAAACGAAATACAAAAAACTGTAAGAGGCTATTTAACATCTATTTAATTTTTTTTCTTTTTCTTGTGAGGTAACATGCAGTTTGCTTTCATAAAAGAAAAAAAATGAAAGTAAATTATCCTTAAAAAGTGGAAATTGTGATAGAAACTGGAAGTGACGGCAGTAACATACCAAATTTTTAGAAGCAGAACCTACAGAACACCCTCATTATGCTGCATCCACTGGCACCAAGGAGTGATATGTTAAGTATTTCAGGAAAAGCAACTGAAGTACATGATTCCAACATACTGTATCCAGCAATGAACACTATACAGCAGGCAGTTTGATGCTTGCATGTGGACGCATGATAGCCAACACAGTTACATGTGAGCAATGCAATAATCCTGCATGATTAAGGAGTTGTACTGAAAAAACCAACTGGAAGTAAGGGCATTGTTCCTATTGATTTACTTGGGCTATATGAGCCAATCCCCTTTTTTCAAGAGGAGCCATTTGATTTTCGGTTTCTATCGCAATTTACTTTCATTTATTTTAAAGATGATTTACTTTCACTTTTTCTGTCACTAAAATTACCTTTTAGTAAGTCCACTAGTTATTCCATTGCCTGATTGGGCAATTTAATTCAATGTATATCACAAGCTGAGACACGACTGCTATCTCCAGCAGTTGGGCATCTACCATTGACAAGATTGGTAAAGGTTGAAATCACATGATCTAGTAGTCTTGGCGGTGATTTTTCTCCCGCTAGCAATATAAACAAGAATGCTTATGTGCACCAGAAGACCAGACGAGAGTTTCTCCCATGGTAAATATTGCAGTATTTTGTGTTCTAACATGACATTGTATTTTAAGTGGGGATAAATATTACATTTTGATATTAAAACTGCTTCTGTCTATTAATTATTTTATTGAAAATCAGTATAAATTACGAACTGATTACATGCAATACTGGCTAAGCTAGAACACAATACTGTGAAGGCACATGAAAGCAGGGTTGTGAGTTAAACAAAAAATTAGATCAATACTCTTTTTACTCTCTTTTACTTGTTTCAGTCTTTTGACTGTAGCCATGCTAGAGCACCGCCTTTAGTCGAGCAAATCGACCCCAGGACTTATTCTATCGGTCTCTTTTGCTGAACCGCTAAGTTACGGGGACGTAAACACACCAGCATCACTTGTCAAGCGATGTTGGGGGGACAAACACATACACACACATATATATATATATATATATATGTATATATACACAATGGGCTTCTTTCAGTTTCTGTCTACCAAATCCACTCACAAGGCTTTGGTTGGCCCGAGGCTATAGTAGAAGACACTTGCCCAAGATGCCACGCAGTGAGACTGAAACCAGAACCATGTGGTTGGTAAGCAAGCTACTTACCACACAGCCACTCCTACGCATAACTGACCTATGAAAGTCACATGATTTTGCAATTAATTTTGGTATTGTCTTGCAGGCATGCTAGACTCAGCGAACGTGGAAAATTGGACAGAATATTTAGGAGAAGAGGCCGAACTAGATGCTTAAAATGGATGAAACATCAAACTCTAAAGGCAGATGATGAAATGATGGATGAAAAAGATGAAACAGAGGAGATCTTTGAGATTTATAAAGCATCAAACATTCTGTCAACACAACATAATATTAAGGAAATTCAGATTATCCAGGAAAAATTACTGGAGTCCCTCGGACGCTTCGTTGTCCGGCAGGAACTGTTGTGTTTCAGCAATGGGTTTAGTACTATAAGAACGCTTGTTTTCATCAGACCATCTCTTTTCATGGAAGTGTACTTTTGATGAATGAGGAATGAATGATTAGATAATAAGGCCATAATATATATACATGTATGTGTGAGTATATATATTATGCATGTATATATATATATATATATGTGTATAATATATATATATGTATTGTGTATGTATATATATATATATATGTGTGTGTGTGTGTGTACTGTGTATGCATATATAATTTATATAAAATATATATAGGCATATAATATATATATATGCATATACATATACATATTATATATATATGTTTTATTTGTGTATGTATGTGTTTTTGTATGTTATATTTCTAAAATATGCATTTATGTACATATACATGTGTGTGTGTATATATATACTTCTTTAATTCTTTAAAATGTTTCAGCTTATAAGCTGTGGTCATATAAATATATTATACTACATATATATATTCTACACTATATATATATATATATACATATAAATATATATATATATATTATACATCATCATCATCATCGTTTAACGTCCGCTTTCCATGCTAGCATGGGTTTGACGATTTGACTGAGGACTGGTGAAACCGGATGGCAACACCAGGCTCCAGTCTGATTTGGCAGAGTTTCTACAGCTGGATGCCCTTCCTAACGCCAACCACTCTATATTATACAATATATATATATATATGTATCTATATTATACAATGTATATATATATATATATATCTATATCTATATTATACAATGTATATATATATATATATATATATATATATATATAT
>NC_068988.1:28648054-28660018 GCF_001194135.2 Octopus bimaculoides
ATATATGTATATATGTGTGTGTGTGTGTTTGTCTGTCTGTATGTATATATATATATGCATGCTCATTTGTTTCCCTAAGCTATCACCATATGACAGTGGTCCCTGACCAATGGGAGAATACTGCGACAGGATGGGTACAGGCTGCTGTTGAATGCATAAACAGCAGACCAGAAATAACCATTAAAAAAAAAAAAAACTTTGTTATGAGACTAATTGAGTCAGGAGAGATAACTCTGAAGGTATTACAGTTAAAATCGAAGATGGATTAAAGCAAAGAATGAAAAGTTATGTGATAGACACGAGAATTTGGTGAGTAAGCAGAGATATATGAGGATTAACAGGGCAGATTAAACCGAATCCTACAATTGCATTGTCAACTACGTAAGTACAAAATGTCATTATCAACTATCTAGACGAAAACAGAAGGTGCATTTTAATAAATTCTAACTTTGGGTTTCTTTTTCTACTATAAAATGCACAGCCATTGGATAATCCATTCAGCCAGCGATAGTTGAGAGTTTAAGACTTAATATATGTTCACTTACGTAATTGTTTGTTTGTGCGTATGTGATATTTGTATCTATGTATGTATATATTCATAAACGTGTGTGTGTCTGTGTATATATATATACATTCATTCATATATATACACACACATACATATATATATATATGCATACATATATATACATACATACATACACACGTAAAAGCACCCACTACACTCTCGGAGTGGTTGGCGTTAGGAAGAGCATCCAGCTGTAGAAACTCTGCCAAATCAGATTGGAGGCTGGTGTAGCCTTCTGGCTTACCAGCCCTCAGTCGAATCATCCAACCCATGCTAGCATGGAAAGCAGACATTAAACGATGATGATGACATATATATATACATATTTATTTCAAAAGATCTGGCTTTGAAGATGCTTTCTTGTTCTTTTTATGAAGTGTCCTGTCCATTATGTCCCAGAGGTGTTCAATAGGGTTCATATCTGGTGACTAGCTTGGCCATGGAACCTTTTTAATGTCATTCTCATCTGACAAATTTTGGGTTATTTTAGCCATATGACAAGGAGCCTCATCTTTTATAAATAATCTTCTTTAATCATTTCACCACTGGAGATTGGAAGGAATCCTTTCTGCAATGAGGACACATATTTATCTGATTTTATGTTTCCATCACATTCCACCAGCTCTGATCAACCATTGCTCCAAATTGCTCTCCAGTCTATCACAGAATAGCTGCCGTGTTTCATTGTTGGCTGCAATCTTTTCACATCAAATTCTTGATCACAGTCTCCAGACCCACAGATGAACACCTTTGTTCTGGTCTTCTGAATTATCTTTGCCTTTCATCCATATAGTGTTGGTATAATAAAGTACTAGTTAAATACTGGGGTCCATTTGATCCGCTAAAGCTCTCCCATTAAACTTCAGTCTATGTGTTTATGTTTGAACCAATTATTACAAAAAGTAGAAATAAAATACCTCATTGTATTTTAGTCACATTTCATAGTATCTAATTATAGTCTGAGTCCAAATTCTTATTATCGTAGCCTCTCATCCATCGGAGTTGACATAATAATGTACCAAGTGAAACCATATTACATTCCCTAAAATGTGTGGCCTTGTGCCAATTTTAAAAGCTGGTGTTATTAATAAAAATACAAGATATGGAAGTAACAATAAAATATCATTGTTCTTATTTCTCTGTTTTTCATTCCATAGAATCAGCTTTACCTTTCTTTTTACCAAGTTTGATATTAAAAAAACCCCAAAAAACTATGAAGTATTCTGATTGATTTAATAAACTGTACTTGCTTTCAAAAAATGTTGTGTTACCTTATATCTGTGTTAAAGATTATTGTTATTAATATGGCAGCATTGGATTGACAGTTGTGATGAATTGGTAACATTTATAAAGCACTTCATAAAATGCCACTTGGTATTTCATGATTCCTTAAGTTCTGAGTTGAGGTCATCTTTACCTTTTCACATAATAAACAACTAAAAGTGCCACTCATGATTTTCTAACATGCCACCAGCACAAGTGCTAGAAGTCGACACTGGTAACGATTCTTGGTACATATGAAATTTCTTCCAACTTCTTTTCCCTTATATCAAGCACAACCATTGATGGTAGCAGGGTCCTGTCTTTCTTCTACTTAAAGAATCAGTTTTACTGTTTCCTTTGAGACATTTCGACTGTAGAGTTTGCTTCCATTTCCTTTCATAATCTGTAGACACATCTCTGACAAAATAAGTCACCAAGTGTTCCCATGGGTGTACGAGACAATTTGATATCACGTAGAAATATAGACATTAACACGTCTGAACATCTAGTTGTATGTATGAATATATTTCTGCATATGTGCATGTTTTGTCTCAACTCCCAGATTCTATGTCCAGTCAGCCATGCCAAATTATAAACGCCCAAACAGCCAGTCTTAAACCCTTCTGCTTAAGACTATAATAGAGTGGCAAGAGAGAGAGATAGAACCGAGCCCTGGTAACCCCTCCCCACCTCCTCTTTAAGCTAAATTTGTTGCTAACTACTACTCCATGCATGGCTTCCACTTCAACCTAAAATTATTTTACCAAATATCTGAGATAGGTAACATTTTTTAAAACAAAGTTGTTACATGGTTTGGTTTGTATACCTGACAGGTAAGCGGATTCCTGATGTTAGTGTAACAAATGGTTAGCTAATTTGTATCAAAATTCCAGGAGCTTGAATCTTCATTTCTTTGTACCATAATCATAGCCTTTTATACACATAGAAAGCCCTCATGCTGTTACCTGATGCATGCATTAAAAAACGCCAACATGACGAGATTACAGATGCCCATCAATGTAGTCTGCAAAAGGGTTTCACAAAAGTGAGCCTTCTATTCATTTGCCAGCCCTGACTGTGATGTATAAAGATGTTGCTGTCATATCCATGATGAACCTAAGTACGTGGCTTAGTGGTTATGGGTATTCAGCTCACGATCATAAGGTCGTGAGTTCAATTCCCAGTGGCATGTTGTGTCCTTGAGCAAGACACTTAATCTGATGTTGCTCCAGTCCACTCAACTGATAAAAATGATTTGTACTTGTAATTTTAAGGGCCAGCCTAGTCACAGTCTCCCTGAGAAATACACTAAGGGTACATATCTGCGGAGTACTCAGCCACCTGCATGTTAATTTCACAAGCAGACTGTTCGGTCGATCAGGTAGCAGGAATTTTCATTGTGTTAGATTAGCCTAAGCTCAATTATCTAATTGCATACACTCATCACCTCAATATCTCAGCTAACAATACACGTTCACCACTGTTACCTTCCAGGAAGAATTGGCACCTTTTGTTCTTTGAGGAGTCTGATTGTGGCTCCCTTCTGTCTTACATCTTGTATCACGTATACGACTTACCTCAACTCCGACATCCCCCATATCTCCTGACGTACTTGTCATTGTGCCAGCACTGGCAGTAACAGCCTCGAAATTTTTGACAACACAAGAAGATATGGAGTTCTGCTGGGTGTTTGTCTTCAGCACCTGAAAGGAATAAACAGGATTTTGCGATTGCCAGGCTCTCACATATGGCTTCTATTAATTGGGTGATCTGGCTCGGTTTCCATGGCTGGACACCCTTCCTAATGCCAACCATGCCACAGTGTGTACTGGGTGCTTTTGATGTGGTGTCAGCATCAGTATTAACTCTGCTGTGGCAGATGGGTTGTCTTGAGTATAGCACGGAACCTAATATAAGGCTCAGTGTCTATAGGTCTGTGTGTGTGTGTGTGCCTTTGTCTAAACATTATGCAATGATTGTAAATGAGCACCATCACCATTGTATAAGCAAGATTGTTGTTTCCCCATCTTCTGTGAAAATCATTTCTAGAAATGGAAGATTGTTACCTAGCTTGAAAACTGGTGAAGGCTGGCAACAAGACAGGCATTTGGCCATAGAAAATCTGCCTCAATAAATTCCATTTGACCAGTGCAAGCTTGGAAAAGTGGATGTTAAAGGAGGAAGATGATTTAGAACAAAACACTTCTGAACCAAATTAAATGGAATTTACCCCCCCCCCCCCAAGTCATCACTGGAAGGTCAACAAATAGGCAATATGAACAATACAAAATAGATGTGGCTGCATCAAAATTATTGACTTCAGATAATTAATCCAGTTTGAAATGGTTTAAGATTGAATTAAAAATTTGTATTAAAATAGCCACCATAGTTCTTGTTACACTGTCTGCAAATGTTGAAAAAGAGATGAGGAACAAGCAGTAACATTAATATTATAAGAGTATTTGAAATTAAATTTTTTTCAATAAAACTGGAATAAAATGAAGCACACGAGTTGGTTTTCTGTAACAAAAAGTTTCATTTGACAACAGAAACCAACATACAAATGGATTTGATGAATATATTATGATAAAAGAAATAATAAAAATATGAAAGAAAGGCTACCAAAAACTGAGAATTTTTTCTTTTTCTTTTTTTCCAAAATTTTAATCCAAATTTACTGCTTTAGTAAAGACTTTCATTTTTGAAAGTAACATTACAAAATAAAACCCACTCAAAAATAACTACACTTTAAGCTGACCCCTACTGACCCTGTCTCTGATCTCATAAACAAATGATAAGTATTTGAAGAAGAGTGATGAGATAAAGTAGGTGGGATCAATGACATTTCATTCAAATCTAAATGGCCCCAGTCAGTAATGAGCAGCTTCATATAGCAGATTATATGCAACTGTAAAGGAATGAGGACAAAGTGACACTTACTGGAGATGAAACGGATTTATAATCTATTTACAAAATACACTAAAACTAAGGCAAGATCTTTTGTTTCTTAACAAAACCCAAACAGGTTTGTTTATTAAAAAGGAGGTGGGGAGATAATTGATGGTAAGACACTTATCTTAAATATATTTATGTAAAAAAAAAAAAAAAAAAAAAATTGTATGATTAGGAAAATGAATGACTAAAAATCAGTTTAAAAGGGAATAAAAACCAATGAGAAAAAAATATCCAAGTTTTTTTTTTTTTGCTTTGTTTTGTATATGAAGAATTTTCTTTCTTTTTTTTGTTATATCTGAAGTTCTCTTGAAAGTAAGTTTCTGAGGAAATAGTTTTCACACTGCTGAGCTGAATCTGCATTACATGGAAGGTCTCATCCTGACGCAACCAAATGTTAAGAACTGTTTATAATATGAATGGTTTGAATGATAGGTTAAATCATGAATGAAGAGTCGGGGAAGAACGGGGATACTTATGGCTGTCTGCAAGACAGTAGCAGGATAAACGCCTGCAACCTAACAGTGTTATATACATTGGCAACAGCAGTGACAATAACAACAGCAGTAATGCATGACTGCAGTCAAATGGCTGGTTAATAGAGGATCAAATAAAGAGACAGATAGAAAGAGAGAGCTGGATGCCTATCGTCTTAATAGTGTGTATGAATGCTAAAGGCAAGCTTAGGATTATGCGTATGATTCAGTTCATAGAGTAGGTTTAAACTGCTGAAACTATACAGAGGCAGTGAAGTTCTTTCAGCCTGCCAGTCTACAGCAGTATAATGAATGGTAGGAAATAAATTAGCAAAAGAAAGAGAGAGAGAGAGAGGAAAAGATAGTGTATATCTCACTCATGAAGAGGAGAAATTAAAAAGGGGAGAGGGGGAGGGAGAGAGAGAGAGAGAGAGGTGTGAGGAGTTGATGAGGTTGTTAGTACCACTGTTATTTCTGTTGATGCTGCTGCTGCTTTTGGTTGTTTGAGGGAGGCTGAACAGAGAGCAATCAAACCAGCCAAAACGCCACCTGTAAATCAACAGAGGTGTTGCTGTTTCTGCGACTGCAAGAATGAAGCCACCCCAAACACAGAAACTCTGCACTCCAGATTCTTGCCGCAGCATGCCAAAGGGTTCAGTTAGTATCCATCTGAAATATAAGACAAAAAGTCACTTAAAAAGTATAACAAATATGAAAAGAGAAAAACTGATGGTAGAAACAGACATTAGAAGAATTTCCTACACATCGCCATCAAATTGCTACCTCTAGCTTTATTATTATACATTGCCAGTGCCGCTGGACTGGCTCCTGTGCAGGTGGCATGTAAAAAATACCATTTTGAGCATGGTCATTGCCAGTACCACGCGACTGGCCTTTGTGCCGGTGGCACGTAAAAGCACCCACTACACTCTCTGAGTGGTTGGCGTTAGGAAGGGCATCCAGCTGTAGAAATTCTGCCAGATCAGATTGGAGCCTGGTACAGCCATCCAGTTCACCAGTCCTCAGTCAAATCCTCCAACCCATGCTAGCATGGAAAGCAGACGTTAAATGATGATAATGAACGAGGCTAGAGGTAGCAATCATACTTTTCATGGAATGAAAAATATAGTTCCTGCTTGTAGCCTCTTCCATAATACCATATTTCATATGAAATACATTTAATATATTTAAATTAATTATGAAAATAATCTTAAAATTTGAAGGAGGTTATTAAATTTCTTCATTAATTGATGTACTAGGTTCCCATATGAAATGTAAATCACCAAAAATGTTACATAAAAATGATTATGATGGAAAGTCTTAATCTAAATATGAACGCTTTTAAAACGGAGTCTTATTTCACAGAGCTGGATGGAGGTGGTCTCAGGTGGGTTGGTGCCAAAGGAGTTGAAGACCTAATAATACATTCCTGGTCAAAAGTCTGATTACAAAAATGAAATTTAGTATTTTCTAAATACGTTCTGTTATAAAAATAAAAACGAATGCTCTCGTAGGTATTTGCAAGTAACCAAATTAATTAGCCAAGACTTCTGATGATTTTAGAAAATTAGAATAAAAATCATCAAATTGCAGGTGCAAACTAGAAATGATTATGTAACTTGTGAATTGCATTAGCTTAGAGCACTGATGGCTAAGTTAATAGGGGGCTAAACTAGCATAAAAATCCCCCAAAATTTAGCATCTGGTTGCATGTTTGAAGCTGAACACTTTAGCATTTAAATTATTCTCATCATTATCATTTAAATTCCGTTTTCTACACTGGCATGGGTTGGAGGGCTTGACAGGAGCTGCACTAGGTTCCATAGTCCTGTCTTGTTATGGTGTTTACAGCTGGAAGCTCTTCCTAACACCCACCACTAAAGAGTGTACTGGATGCTTTTTATGTGACACCATCACCAGTGCTTTTTTTACAGGGCACCAGACACCAATGCTTTTTATGTGGTTCCTTGGTTTTAGGATATCAATTCTGTTGTGGTGGGTGGGTTTTCCTGAATACAGCAATGGTCCTTTGTCATTTCCTTTGAAAGGGTCAACATTCTGAGACTGATCTATTCTGTCAAATGTGATGCTTATTTACTCACATTGCTTTGAATTAATCATGCAATATTTGTTTGTAATTTTGTTAACTTTTAACATGCAAACACTAGCTCAAAACACTAACACACATGTCTGACAGGGTGCTAGTGTTTTGAGAGAGAAGTCAGGCATAAGAGGAATTAGTTGCTGTGTGCAAGAGAGAAGACTGCGCTAGTTTGGTCATGTGATGCGGATGGATGCTGACAGCTCCAAAAACTGCCGATCTTCCAAAGTAAAAGGAACATGTGGAAGTGGGAGACCCACGAAGACATGGGACGAAGTACTGAAGAACAACCTCAGGATGCTGAACCTTTCAAGCAGGATGACAAAGGCACAAGACGCCTGGCACCTTGCCATACTCTGCAGCAGGAGTGTTAAGACCGGTCCCTCTGGTGGTGAAAAGCATTTGTGGTGGTGTCACATAAAAACACCCAGCACACACTGTACAATGGTTGGCACATTAGGAAGGGCATCCAACCACAGAAACCATGCAAAACCAGACTGGTGTCTGGTGCAGCTCTCCAGCTCTGGTCAAACCATCCAACCCATGTCAGCATAGATAATGGACATTAAATGATGATGATAATGATGATGATGAGAAGGCAGTCTTGAAATTTTGTCAGCAGATGTATAAATACCAATGATTCACAATTATGTAGTTTAAATAAAATGAGGAAATATTTCTTGGTGTTTGACCATGTTGTCGTAATATTGTGAATGGTGTTCTGAAGATCTTCACTTTTGCTATCAAAATACTCTTCCTTGTCAGGAAAGGAAAATTCAGAATCAGCCATATCTGATTCACCTGAAGAAAAGTTGCAGTAGCTTTCGTTTTTCTTCTACATTTTGTAAGTCTTCAACTGTGAATCCTTTGAAATTGGAACTGCTACTTGCTGAAGCCATATTGTTGATTACAAAAATATCAATTTCCATTTCAAACATTGGGAAGGGGTGGAACAGGAGGCATTGAAATTTGCAGTTGAAAATTTCACAGTATATACAACTATATTTAGATGGAAATGATCTTATTTCACATTTTCTCTTAGCTTTGAGATTTTGATACAATTGTTAGTTTTTAAAATGACATTGTAGGGTAAGTGTGAGAAGCCAGATTTGGCCACTTTGAACATAAAACAGATAGAATATTTAGGCTGGCTTAAATGCTATAAAATTAAATAGCTTTAAGTGATACCATTGAAGTTTGTTGTTTTAGCTTTAATCAAACAGCCCCATGAATAAAGACAATCTGAGATCACACTCAGATTGTTGTTTGCTATATTAGGGGCTGCATTGGCCAATGCAGGCATCTTCCTTTAAAATGGTAGGTTATGTCAGGCAGTCTGAGTGCCTACATAGGCGCCCACATAAACTATATCTCTGCTAAAGTGGAAGTATAATTTATTGCTGTAGATAGGAGCAAAGCAATAAAACCAACAACAAGTGAATGCTTGGCTGTAGTGCTGGGTGTTTATATTGCTTTCCAAGCAAAGGTCCTTGTGAAAAACAACCGTCCTTGCTAAGGGAAGAGTTATCATATGAAAAGCAAAGATGAGTATTGGCTCTGAGGATCATTGTAGTTTGATAAACGAACGTATGAAAAGCCGAGAGGTTAAGAGCTAATAAACAATAGTTTGGAAGAATAAACTTTAGTAAATAAGTCAAAGCATAACGAGATATATAAAAATAACAAAGATATTAAACAAGTCCTTTACCCTAGCATTGTATGCATCAAGCTGTGCATCCAATTCTTCAGCTGTTGGTGTTTTTCTGGTCTGACCTCCACGACCTCGACCTCCTCTTCCCCGACCTCTTCCTCTTGTGTTCCCAGTGCCACCACCAAGCCCACCCCCTCCTGAATTGTATCTACAAAACAAAACAGAAGAGAGAGATTCAACAACACTCAACATGTCCAAATTTTATGAAGTTATTGTCATTTAACAACAATAAAAACCTTCAATTCCATAATCAAAATGCAGTAACAACTGAATCAACAGAGCTGGAAGTTAAACAAAGCAATCCTTACGCTGGCCTTCGATTCGATAGACCACTAATTCCCAATCTGTTAGGGCCTTCCGATGTTGTTGCACCTACTAGCTGGATATTCATGGCTCGACCTGGAGAAAACAAAAATTTTAATCAAAATGATTGCTTTGAATTGCAGACTGGAGATCATTTCAACATAAACCAACATAAAAAACTTATGAATGCCAAAAGCATGACCTAATTCATGATTTCAATCTAAGTATAAATTGTCAAAATAGAACAATAAATGTTTTGTGCTTCAGAAATACAAGTTGAACTTTGCACTGGAAATAAAAGAACTGAAATATACAAAAATGTAAATACTCTCATTAGAATAATATAACTTATCTGCTTTTGTCTTATTACTATCAAGGTCAAGATGCCTAGTTTAACATCACCCATCCACTCCTTTACTTTTGATGTCTTTAGCAAAGTTCACATTGTTGCATTTGGACTAAGTTTCCTGTCTGAGGATAAGTTCCTTCTTTCCTATCATTGTAACTAACTTGCAGATAGCTGGCCTCCTGCAAAACTGAATCTTGGATAATCAACACTTCTTGGACAGTTGCCAAATGCCTGCAAAATGGAAGTCATTTCTTGCTCAATTATCAAGGTCCTATTAGACTTGGTTAAAGCCAACAGATCTTGAGCTGTCCTCTGCTAGTGTAGTCAGGGGGTGGTGGTCAATGACAGCACACCAGTGTTTCAGCTGGTTGATGACAAATGTCATTGAACTGAGATAACACTTTGATGCTGCACTAGGAATGAAGCAACAAGATTGACAGCCTAAGGTAATTTGGAGTGTGTGCGTGTGCACGCGTTAAAGTATAATTCTATAGTTTGATGAATACTTAATTTAATTAATCTGCCTACTTAGACCCTTACTGTAGCAATATTAATTGGTAAAGTGATTTGACTACTCTACATAAAATATTGTAATTCTTTTGTTTTAGTCAGTAGGTTGAGGCCCAAACCTTGAAGGTTTTTTAGTCAATCAAATCAACGCCAAGACAGACTGACACTTATAGTCCTCTAATCACTGAACTGTTAAAGAATAAAGACATTGTGAGTTGGAATCAGAGTCAGTATAGTTTTACCGACTCCAACTCCAGCTATCCCTTAATTGACTCCGACTCCACAGCCCTGATTATTACCAGACAAAAGGAAATATAGAAAGAATATAATAGATACCATCCAAAGGGACATTGTTGTACTGTTTCATAGCTTTGATAGCATCAGTTCGTCTTTCATAAATAACTTCAGCAGTACCTAATGATCGACCAGAACGATCATAATGAACGGCAGCTTTCTTTAGAGGTCCAAATTCTGCAAATAATTCCTACAACAGAAAAACCATTTTTATTCACATGCACAAAGAAACTTAACTATTTTTTTTTAAATCACAAACAAAATTTCATATTGTTTTAAATATAGCAATTACTAACTTAGCACCAATCTTAGTCATGATTTTGTATTGGCACTAAACCAAAAATACAAAAAAAAAAAAACGAAGGCTTAGCCCTGGTGATAAAGCAAGTCAAGTTTGTATTCAAGTTTCTAAAAACCAACCAAAAGCCCACTTCCACCACTCAGGTGCTTTTGGAGAGGATACTTAACAACTTGACATCCTTTTGCTGATCAACTTAGATAATACATAACACTACATGTCAATAGCAGTTTCAATTTGGATTGGAGTATGTCCAAAGATGATTTTAGGATAAAAATGTGAGCAATAATGAAAACAGTTAAATTCTCCATAATAAATGATGCCAGTGCTGCCTGACTGGCTCCCGTGCCAGTGGCACGTAAAAGGCACCCACTACACCCTTGGAGTGGTTGGCATTAGGAAGGGCATTCATTATGGCCCATGGAGATCCCATATAAGATTTTGTTGTTAAAAGTTATGTGCAATAAATTGGTCATATTTCTACAATACACAAAATGTTTTAATATTTTTTATACAATTCCTGATAATATTTAAATATTAAATGGCACCAGAGTAAAATAAGAATCAACGGGAACCATGGTTAAGAAACACCACTTTGAATGGATGGAGTCTTGATAGGCTGCACAAAGCTGATATTATTACAACCAGGGCTGTGGAGTTGGAACAAAAATCTTTGACTCCGACTCCTCTTTATGTAATTAAGTGATTGTGGTCTACATAACTCATATGCTTGAACTTGGAGTAGGCCTATTTGTTCTAATTGGTTTATATTAAAGAATAAAGACACTCAGAGTAAAAGGCAGACTGTATGACACATGCGTACGAACAACCATGCTACATGGCAGTGAAACATGGGCTGTAACTGCTGAGGACATACGTAAGCTCGCAAGGAATGAAGCCAGTATGCTCCGTTGGATGTGTAATGTCAATGTGAATACCCGTCAGAGTGTAAGTATCTTGAGAGAAAAGCTGAACATTAGAAGCATCAGTTGTGGCGTGCAAGAGAGACAATTGCGCTGGTATGGACATGTGGTGAGAATGGAGGAGGATAGCTGCGTGAAAAAGTGCCACACCCTAACAGTTGAGGGAACCCGTGGAAGAGGTAGGCCCAGGAAGACCTGGGCTGAGGTGGTGAGGCA